>NW_008679691.1:23210-27312 GCF_000695815.1 Acanthisitta chloris | reverse complement strand
TGTGTCCGCCCATCCAATCCATGTGTCTCTAATTTAGAGACAAGGATGTCATGAGGGACAGTGTCAAATGCCTTGCAGAAGTCCAGGGAGATGATATCAGTTGCTGTACCCCTATCTGCAAATTCTGTGGCCTCATCATAGAAGGCCATGAAATTCGTCAGGCATGACTTGCCCCTGGTAAAGCCATGCTGGTTATTAACAATCACCTCTTTACTCTTCATGACCCTAAGTACAGCTTCCAGGAGAATCTGCTCCATGATCTTGCCAGGCACAGAGGGGAGACTGACTGTCTATAGTCCCCTGGTTCTTCTGTTTCCTCTTTTTTGAAAATGGGGGTTATGTTTCTCTTTTTCCAGTCACTGGGGACTTCACCTGACTGCCAGGATTTCTGCAAAATGATAGATAGTAGCTTCGCGACTTCATCTACCAGTTCCCTCAGGACCCACGGATGGATCTCATCAGGACCCATGGACTTAAGCACATTCAGGTCCCTGAGATGGTCTCGAACCTGACCCACTTCTACAGTGGGTTTAGGGGTTTCATCCTCCCAGTCCACCTTTTTGGTCTGCTTGAAGTGACTAGAGCTCTTGGAGTTAAAGGCTGAGGAAAGTCGTTCTGAAGAGGAGACAGTTTTGATACTGGTCTGTTCATTTAATTATTTCCAAGCAGATTCCTAAGGGAATTGTGAAACTTTGCAGCCTAGAGGAGGTGCTCCCTAGGAGCTGAGATTGGAGCTTGATTGCATTGTGATTTGCAGTAAAAGGAAAGCTCAGCAGAGAGGTCAATTTGCACTACATTAGTTTTGAAGCCTAAGGAATGCTTTCTATTTTCATCAAATTTGTTTTCAGCAAGCCAGTCTTGCTTCTGCAAACAAGACCTGTGGGCCACTGTATGACTGTAAAACATAAAACACTGTGCAGGAAATATTGTTTTTTGCAAGATCAGTGGCATAACTAGCTACAGGTCTATGTGCATCTCATAAGTAGATTCTTATTAGTTGAACATGTAACGAAGAAAAACGTTTCCAATGGCATGTCACAGCTTTGCTTTAGAATACATAATGAGTGATCTTTCAAAAAAAACACCACACATTGAAACACCATAAAGAAGCCAATGCTATAAAGCCTTTTTATCCTTATGGAGACACTGTTACCTGACTTTCTATTCTGAGAAAGAACCTATTGCATACTAAAATAAGACTAAATATGAAAACGTGCTGAGGACAAAAATGTTTACTTCTTCCTGGTTGGTCCTGTTTAGCAACATGGGGTGGTTTAAAAATGATTAAGCATTTAAGAAAAAAAACAAGTGTTGTGTATCAAATACCAAACTTAAGACTGTACACTGTATCTGTAAACTGTGACTAATGGTGAAACATTTTTAAAATGCCTCTCATAATGAAAAGATTTATTGTCAAATATGTCTTAAATGGCTTTAACAAAATGCTCATTGTTGTGCACAAAATAGCTTTATTCAACAATCATTCCTGGATTTAGCCCTTAGTGGCATTCTGATGCAGGAGGAGCAAAGGATTTGACAGCAGGGGAGCTGGAATCCGTAACAAATACCTTTTTAATTTAGTGCAATAACAATGATGTGATTTGGAATGGCAGAGCCGAATTTGATTATTTTTTTCTGGGTGCCTAGAGCTACCACCACATGTGCCAATATTGTCATAAAAAAAATCTTTAGTGTGCAAGATGTCAAGGTCAGATACTGTACGCCACAAAACTGCATGGCAGGTTCCACCTCTAGACTTGAGGGTTCCCTTTTGTCAAGTGATCACACAGCACAGGGTATTGTCTTCTCTCTTTCTATCAGCGATTATATCCTACCATGTTTACTCATTCTTTACTGACTTGAACATGCTCAGGGCTCCTGCAAAATTAGGCCTTGTTAGCACTCAGAAGAGCACCCAAATACACCAGCTGTTTTTGGAAAATTGCATGTGCAAAAGTCGCTCCTGATTCCCCAGCCCAAATGTTTCTCTCACTTTTGCTCATTCATGATCTGTAAAATGCCCCCAAAATAAAATAACTTTAAATTTGTCATAATTAGTGGCAAACAAGTAAGTAAATTCTTTTTACATGCTTGCTTTGAAAGTGATGAGTTCATTTAATAGAAAATACATGTTTCTGAACAATGTATTAAAGCCATTTTCCTTTGTTAAAGTTTTCTTCTCACATGGTCCTTTTCTGAAGCTGTATGTTTTGCTGTCTGCCTGAAAACTTCTTTCTTCTTTTTACTGTTATTGTTTCTTTTTGTGGGACACTTGGTGGTTCAGCTGGAATGAAAGAAACCTCAAAAACTAAAAACCATATTATAAATCAAAGTAGCCCTAAAAATTGGTTTGGAATAACAGGGTTTTGCTCTTCTTTCCAGACAAACAACTTTACTAGCAGCTTTAAGAATCTTCTAGTCCAGCTTAAACCCCACTTTTCCCACCCATTTTACATACACCAGTAGCACAGTCAGGATCATTAGAACCTGCACCACTCAGTGGGTAGATAACAACATGACCCAGCCCAAAAATACCTTCTTGCTTTGGGTTGCTTCAGTGGAGATGACTGGTTTGTTTTGGGGTTTTTTTTGCACCTTTTTCTTCCTTACTATCCATATCAGAGAGACAGGAATTGGTGCCTCTTCTTGTTACTGCTGGCAGCTGGGATTGCAATTCCAGCTGAGTAAATGCTGTAACAATCTTGTTCTGAATGATTAACTTTGATGTATATACATGCCAAGAAGAAAACACTTACAGTGGTGAGTTAAATGTGTCAAGACTGTGCTTGTGGGCAAAGTAGAAGTAGTTGTGTCACCACAGAATACCACACAGACCATCAGTTGCTGTAAACTGGGGTGGAAGTTAACATGGGCATAAGCTAATGGGTCCTAACTATGGATCCAGCCTACTGTTTCCCAGCTACAGATTTTGTCAGCCACTTCTAATATATAAAGTTTGGGATGATTCAGAGCCTATATTTCCATTTCTGTGATTGCTTTGTCTGTTTCAAAAGTGTCAAAGACATATATCTATGTGTCTGAAGAGGCAGCTTGGATGGAACAAGAAGAAATCTTCAAAAACAACACAATGTAGGGGCTTAGGTCATTATTACTTTTGGGTCATTCTGCTTGATTTTGCCATAAAAGGAGATAGCAATCAGATAATAAAGAAACAAAGTCCACCAGTTGCTGGTTGAAATCCAAGTCCTACAGGCTAGTCATTAGTCTTCTGCAACCTGGTGAAAACTGCAGTTCTGTGAATTTGACTATCAGACTTCCTTAAGCAATAACACACATACTGGAGGGAGATGTAGGTCATCTTGACACAGCCCACTGTTCCTGTTTCTGTGTTTCCCACCAGCTGGGTGTCATTTGGAAATGACCACAGTAAGATGGCATGGCTATTTAACTGCCAAATTCATGTTCTGGATATCCTTGCTTAGCTATTGTTTAGCCTTAAAGACAGCTGAAGACCTTGATGCACAAATTTGTATTTCTAAAGCTCTTTAGGTACATTACCAGAACAATCTGTGTCTTAGAATACACTGTAAAGCCAAATGTGTCAGCCATGCCTGATTCGTGCTGGAATAAACTAGGCATTTCTGTGCTATTTGGATGTAGTAGGCAATAGCACAGCATTGTTACTTGAGTAGGACTTTCTCTGAAAAGCAGCTGCATGATGTGTTGCGAGTTGGAGACCTTCTGTTCATTAAGCTGAACCCTTCATTCTGTTCTTCAAAGGGTTTCACCACAGCTCTCATTTCCCAGGTGAATCCTGTGATCACTGGGAAATGGCATACTGTCCTGTTGCTCTCTCTCAGCCCCTGAGGTTCAATAACAGTAGAGCTTACATCTCTGGTACTGTAAGGAACGGTACCGTCAGGAAAGGAGATAGGGCTTACGTTCCTGTCTTCACAAGGTGGAATAGCTTCAGTGGCAGAGATTGAAATGTTTCAGGCTCTCTCACTTCTAACTCTGGCTTTCATTTGTGGGAAAAAAAAAAAGTAGGGTTTTTTAGCATGTTTTAGGGATACTTATGTGGTCATGATTTATAAGCTGAAACAGCCAGATGTTCGACAACAAGACACTGATGCCCTGTAAG
>NW_008679691.1:19664-23191 GCF_000695815.1 Acanthisitta chloris | reverse complement strand
GCAGCTTGGGTTGAAATAGCTTCTCAGATATCCCGGGAACCTAAGGAATTCTCTTCCAGAAAAGAAAATTTAATGTAAGTTAGGACAACAGAGAGGAACATAAAATCAACAAAGTAAAAATTGAAATGGGGATTAGTAGTAATTTTGAAACAGAGACTGAAAGAGAATTAGAGACTTTTTTCAGCTTATTAAAAATGGAGAAGCTAGATTCCTCATATCATTTGGCTACATTTTTTCCTGGGTAATGTTGTAGGCAGATACTCCATGCTCACTGTCTTTAAGCAATAGAGATATTATGATCAACAGTTCCTATGAAATAAATAAATACTATAAGTTTAATTGTATGTGTCAGGTAAGAAGACAATAAGGATAGCTCAGGGATGGGATTGAGTTGGAGTTTGACTGGTTTTTTGTTCTGTAGCATTGAACAACTTACTCAATTTTGTTAGTTGCATATGCTTGTTAGCAGGGAAGTTAGAAGTATTAACAAGAAATTCATAAGTATCTTCACTCTGTGTTGAAAGACAAGATTCTGGGAAGAGGAAGGTGTCTTATCTCAACAAATTTTTTTCTGTGGATTTCCATTGGCCATGATGAAATCACAACCTTCATTAATTTTCTGGTCTACTGGAAAGTCTCCAAATGCCACTGGAGAAGTAAGCAAAACATTAGCAGTTTCTGACCAGATTCCTGCACTTCACTGATTATTAGTACTATGGATTGTTTCATGCAATAACATGGCCACTATGCTCGGTCACCATGCTTCATGCAATACCTTGTGAAAGGGTTACAGAATTCTTACTACAAAATAGGAAACAGTCTGGTTTTTCACAGGACTCCAGGTGTTTTCTGTCACAAGATCTGGGCATGTTTATGACAACTCACCTGCTGAGATCAGCTGCTTGTACCTGATGGGTATTCAGGGATGAATACTTTACCACCTCTCCTGTAAACAGCAGCATCAGTTTCCGCACCTGGGTGGTTTTATTGCAGTGCTCATAAGTGTACTAGTTTAGCTTGGCAGTGGTGGCATGCTAAGTGGAATTCAAAGGGACTGACTCCATTGTTATAGTCAGGACAAACACAACATTAAGGATGTGTATTCTCAATCCTTTTTCCTGGAGTTTTTCCAAAACCATAGTAATGAAAGGACTTAAAAGTTTGGGTATTGCAAGCTCTTGCTACTCATAGGTTCAGCATAGAGAGACTTTTTATTCTGCTCTTCTGTCAGGGAAGGGGTTGTGCAGATGAGCCATGCTGAAGTGTTGATTAACAGGAAAAACCTGGAAAGTCAGAATGTGCTGTCAGTGCTTTGCACATGCCCTGCAGGAAACGTGAAAGAAATGGAGAGAGGTACCTGTCAGGTGGTGCTAATGAAGAAGTTTAGCAACAGAATATGTCTCAACAGATGCTATCATTGATTAGTATGTACCACTTTGAAGAGCAAATCTTGCTTTTCCTCTTCAGCTGTCATATAGATAGACCTGTCACCATTTTTTATCCTCAGAGAACTTTACACTACCATGCCTCCCCTTCTCCTTCTTACCTGGTATCCCAGCTTCTTTCTCATCCATCATCATATCTGAAAAAATTATCATAACATGCTGAGTTTCCCCTGCTTGTATTGGCGAGTGGACATAGTTGAGATCCAAAAATGTTGAGCCATATGTTGAGGCACAGACATATAAGCCTGAGATGATTTAGGGTTTTGTGGAATCATGGAATCATAGAATGATTTGGGTTAGAAGGGACCTAGTTTCCCCCCCCCTGCCATGGGCAGGGACACTTTGCACACACCGGATTGCTCAAAGCCCCATTCAACTAGGCCTTGAACACTTTCAGAGAGGAGGGATCCACAACTTCTATGGACAACCTGTTCCAGTGACTCACCACCATCATAGTAAATAATTTCTTCCCAATATCTAATATAAATTTGTCCTCTTTCAGATTAAATCCATTGCCCCTTGTCTTATCACTACATTACCTTATAAAATAGTCCCTCTCCAGCTTTCTTGTAGGCCCCCTGTAGTTACTGAAAGGTGTTATAAGGTCTCTCTGGAGCCTTCTTCTCTTCAGGATGAAACATCACAATTCTTATAGCCTTTCCTCACAGGAGAGGTGTTCCATCCCTCTAATCATCTGGGTGGCCTCCTCTGGACTTGCTCCAACAGGTCACTGTCCTTCTTACTTTGCAGGTCCTAGAGCTGGACTCTCTGTCTGGTTCTTGTATCTAGTATCATGTCAGATTCCCTTACTTAAACTCTTCTAAAATTTTGATGAAGTGTTGAGTTGGAGTAACAGATACAGAACTTGAAGCAGAGCTACAGATTGCAAAGGGACAGTCCCACATGCAAAACAATTTCTTTAATATTTTAGGAGCAAAATGAAGACAGTTGTATTTTACATGTGTTTAAGACAGAAGGTCTTTCCTCTGTCAGGGTTTTATTTACAATGTTATTTAACTTCAGTTTTGAGTTTCACACATGCTAATGCAATCATTATTTGCCTCAAGGGCAAAATTACTAAGATGCGCATCTGAAAAAAATAGAAACTGAATAAGGTTGATACAAAAATTATAGAAACAGATATACAAGCAGGTCAACCATTTAAATGAAAATATATTTGAATTGCCAAGCCCAGCACTACTACTTTTACAGTTGTGTAGGGGAAATTTCTGTTAATCATTTCCTGTTGCGAATCTGATGGGCTGTTGAACAGTGCCTATTTATTCCTTTTTTCTTTCAGCTGCTGTGCTAAGCTCATTTATAAGAACTGTATTGAGTGAACACCTTTGGAAGGGAGAGAAGACCATGCCTTCAAAAGCAATTGACTGTGCCTAACGAGATATGGTCCCAGACCCAGAGAGGTGCCTTGATACCTGTCTAGACAGAGGAAAGAGCAGGGACCTTGCAGCAGAGATGCTGAGGGGAGTAGGATATAGCCAACAAGTTCTAAAGGCTGGTCTTACAGTGAGCTCATTGTAAGAAAAATGTCCAAGCAAGCTCATCTCAAAACTCTGGTGAGCTTGAAATCCCATCAGAGAAAGGGCAGCTGAGACTGGTAGACTGCATCCTATCCAGATCCCCTACTTCCCATGTTTACAAAAGAAAACTCCAAGTTGATTCACAGAAGAAAGCTTAGTCATCACTAGTCATTGCTAGACCAGCATTGTTAGAGTAGTTCTCAGTCATTACTGGACCTCAAAGCCACCTAAACCCCTGATGAAAACTTCACAGAGACAGGTGCAAGACAGAGGCAACTCACAAAAGCTAGCAAGCTGGTAAGGCACCTCTAGGAAATCTCTGGTGAGGAGGAGGTTTCATGAGGTAGATGATCCTGAAAGGTAAAAGGTGCCATCTAGCTGGAAAAGTGAATCTATTTAGAGCCACAGACTTTTCCTTAGATGAAGAAGCAGGGTTAGCTGATAGTTTATTGGCTGTGTCTCTTTTCCTTCTCTGTCAAAATTTTCACCAGAAATGTGAAAAACTATAGGTCAACTATTTTCCTTCCTTCACTTGATTTTGTCT
>NW_008679691.1:11468-19630 GCF_000695815.1 Acanthisitta chloris | reverse complement strand
TGTTCTCTGCTCTCTCCAAGTTGTGGAGAATCTTGAGGTTGTCCTGATCAGGAATCATAGAATCAGCCAGATTGGAAGAGACCTCAAAGATCCTGTGCTCTTATTCCTGCTTCTGCTACTGTGCCTTATTTGTGCTTCTGCAGGAAATGGGTGAAAAACTGGAATACATTGGTCAGCATCTCTACTTGTCTTCTCTCTTATCTCTGCTGTGAAAGTAACATTTCAGTAATAAATACTGACTAACATTTTTATTTGAACTGTGATTTTGTTTTCTGGTATAAACAACCACAGTTTGCACGCATCCTATAACACTGGCTTGGCTATAAAGATATCACTTCATCCCTTCTCCAGTGCCACAGCAATATCTGTCATATGACTGTGGGAGGGAATTCTTGAAATGTTCCTGAACATGTGCAATGAATTGTGTCTACCACAAAAGAGTTAACTTTCTGCCTCTCAGTGCATATGCTACTTCTGAGTCTTCTGGGGACTTCCACAAGTCAGGGTTCATTTTAGCTAAACTGGTTTTTGTGTGCCCTGTTTTGGAAACATTAGGACCAAAAGCTTTGCTGACAATAAAGTATCAGAAAGGAGGAAATGCACCTGCTAGTGGTTTCCTTAAATTATATTTCCCTAAATGACTAGAGCTGCAGAGTTTAATAGCAACAGAAGCAAGAACTCATGGATATTATAAACCTTCAGTGCTGGACTGTGTTGCCTGATGAGAGGACTGGTCAGAGAATAAATTACGAATTACTCTCTCTGTTTGTCATCTTTATTCTGTGAGAACAACAGATGAGACATTTCTCATTTGTTTGCTTTCTGGGTATGTCTGCCACTGGATCATTTTGCATTTTTGTTTCATTTCCAGGAGTTAAGAAGTTTCTCGTGATCTTTGCAGAATTATATCTTTTTTTGCCAGCCAATTTTTTTGCCAAAAAATGCATTTAAAACTGCATAGAAGATGTATGTATTCACCATTTGCACAGCAAAGCATTTAGAAGGAAGTTGCCGAGGTGCATAAATTTAAAGTGATTTGGTCTTTAAAACATCAGTTTGGAGAACTGATTGCCTATTTTAGTCATCCATGTCTCAGTGAAGCTATGCCCACTCACTGCAAAGACAGCAAGCAAAAGACATTCTATTTTACAATGCAGCTGCTTCTTTCTCTTTCTGACCTATGCCCCACACATAACACCATAAATACTGAACAAACCTGCAGTGCCTTTACTTCTTCCTCAGAAAGTTCTTTATGTAGATGCTCTTTCCAAGTGCAGGAGAGTACATTGTCTAGACTGCTCTTGGCAGACAACTGTAAAAATGTCATTGCTTATCACCTGAACCACTTTATCTTCCCATCAGGCTGTTAGTCCTGGTGGCATGTTTGCCATACAAGGGTGGTGTGTGCCCAGCCTCCCAGTTTGGAGGTCAGTCCTGGGAGAAGTTGTGGTTTTGCACCACCTTATTTGAGGAGCTATGTAATAACAGACGTTGTTTGGAGTAACTGGGCAGAAGGACAGGAGTTGTGGGTAGGAGGGGAGGACATGAGAAATGGAGGCTGGGATTCAAGATGGGATGATACAGAATGAGGGCAGTGAGGCTGGTCATATATGCTATATTTACACAATCATGCCATTCAGCCCCTGGTCTCTGCCAGTTTTGAAGAGACCTTAAAACTTCTACCTGCTGTCTGTTCCTTAGGGTTGTAAAATAAAAGGCTGCCTTAACTTGCCATTCCTAGAAGCCAAATTGTATGAGCTGTGGTTCGCTATCCATCTTCTTAGAATTTCCCAGTACACACAATTTTACCTAGAATAGTAAAATTAGAGCATTCTTGATTCTAGTCCCACCTTTGCACTGCCTCTCACTGTTCTATCTCATTTCTTTTGTCCTTGTTGAGAGGTTACTAGTGTGCTTGCCTTCCTCCTGGCAGACCTGAGTCAGAACGTGTCCTTGAAAGGCATCCTTGTAGAGTGCTGACTCAGAGCTGGTGGCTGTACCACCTCATGTCACCGTTGGCATTACCCATGCGGATAGGTGGAAAATCACATTATAGTGCTGTGCTGGTATATAGACATGTCTTTTAATGGGGTAAAAAAATGTATCTTTTAAAAGAGGGATAGTCTCCAAGGAAGAGTGTATGACCTAACTGGTCTCCCTCTAAGGAAACATGCTCAGACTACCAAATAATTTCCAAGAAGCACCAGCTCTGTCTGGGTTTGAGACATAGGAATGTTTCCGTAACCAGACAAGCCTGAGGGTGGCAGCACAAGAAACAGGGAGGTGGCACTCGCTGTGGAAGGTGTGTCCCCCCAGGGACAGCTAAAATGGATCCAGAGCAATATGTATTCTGCTCACTGCTTTGTTGCTGTCATGGTTTAACCCCAGACAGCCACCCAACACCACACAGATGCTCATTCACTCCCTCACCAGCAGGATCAGGGAAGAGAATTGGAAGAGCAAAAGACAGAAAACTCATGGGTTGAGACGAAGACAGTTGAATAGGGAAAGCAAAAGCTGTGAATACAAGCAAAGCAAAACAAGGACTTAATTCACGCTTCCCACAGGCAGGAGATGTTCAACCATCTCCAAGACAACAGGGCCCCATCACATGTAATGGTTACTTGGGAGGACAAACACCACCACTCCAAACATTCCCCTCTTCCTCCTCCTTCCTCCCACTTTATATACTGAGCATGATGTCATGTGGTATGGAATATCCCTTTGCTCAGTTTGGGTCACCTGTCCCAGTTGTTTCTCCTCCCAGTCTCCCATGTACCCCCAGCTTCCTTGCCAGTGCAGTAGTAGGAAAAACAGAAAAGGCTCTGGGTCTGTGTAAGCTCTGCACAGCAAGAACAAAAATGTCTATATTATCAACGCTGCTCTGCACAAATCCGAAACATAGCCCCATACTAGTCACTGAGAAGAAAGTTGTCTCAATCCCAGACAAAATCAGCACGGTTGGAAACATGCAAAGTTTGCTGCCCTATTTTCTCCTTTTGGTCAGAACACCCCACTCTGACTCTCAAAGTAACTTCTCATCTGGGGCTTCACGGTCATCTTAATCTCTCAGTTTTGACTAACTTGGGGTTTTGCAGATAGTATGTAGATCCATGGATAGGATACCAATGGTGTTTACTTCCTTGACAAGAGTGGCATCCTTTGGCAAATATTACTATTCCTCCCAGTCTTGGAAAAAGTATGAACGTGAGGCTTATTGAAGGAGACAGAAACAGAGACAGACACAGTGTGTAACACTAACAATGATTTTTGAGTTTACATGAAGCTGTTTCTGAAAATGTTTGAGGAACTTACCAAGAGATTCTGTGTCACAGAATTTGGGTCTGCATTAGTAACATCATGAGGGAAGTAATCAAACACAGTCTTCTTTTGATTCTGTTGACTGTGCACCTACTCCTATAAAATGAGATTCAGAGTTTGGAGTTCACTCTCTGCCCACCAGACTGCAATTATCCAGTGTATGGACCAAACACTTTAAATTTCAGTACTACTGTACCATGAGGTCTGAAATGATCTATCACTAATTGTGGAGGATGAAAACCTTGGAGGTCTCTTGTCCAGCCCACTGGTCCAAGGTGCTATTCTGGCTTGAGCTACACCATATGCACCCAGGTCTGTATCCTGCCATTTGTGGATGGTCTGCCTTGGCGGACCCCAGAACTGACTTGCTACTTTTTTTTTTTGAGCTGAAGATGTGACTGTTCACGGTTACCAGTCTGAGATCACCATGGGCACTGCCTGTGTTGAGGGTACCCTACTTGTGTCCATTATGGACCAGCCCCATTCTTGCCATGCCTTCCTGCCCACCAGTAACAATGAGGAAGTTACTGAGAAGCTGCTCCTCAGAGCTGAGAAAGCAGGAAAATGAAAGGCAATAGCCATCGACTGCAAAAGGAGATCTTCAGCTTGATGAGAAGGAAAAGGCTTTTCCCCCGTAAAGACAGCCCAGCAGTGCAGGAGGGGCCCAGAGAGGCTGTGGTGTCTCCATCCCAAGAGTACTGCAAGCCCCAACAGGATAAAAACCCCGGAGCTAACTGGTCTGACTCCATGGCTGTGTCTGCCCTAGGTAAGTGTCAGACCGGAGTCCTTCCAAGGTCCCTGGAATGCTGCATAAATCTGTGGTTCTCTGTCATGTAGGCAGGGTATTTGAAGACACTATGCTGTGCTTCCATCAGGAACAGGAGTGTGTGTGTGTTCCTGCTGGGGAAGTGAGTTCGGTGAGCTCATGAAAGCCATGCTGTGGTCTCAGCTGATGGCCTCAGGATTAAAGGGTGATATGGAGAAGTCTTGCTCCTTGAGGCATTAACGGACCGTCTATCCAACCTGAACTAGCAGCTGCAAGTTGAAATGAACATGAAATGCTACCCTTGACTGTGTTTTATCCTTTTTGTTTTTACTCTCATAGTTAGTTTTTGTAAGCAGTTTGGTCACAAATCGAATAAAGAAAGGTCCTCCAATATTTATGTGCATTTGAATAGCAGGTCAGTTCTTTTTTTGCAAAATGATCTAGTAGAGGCAGGCTCATGCAAAGCTTGTGAAACCGTAATTTAGTTTTCTGAGGTTTGGCACAACTGAACTAGTGACAGGAAACCTCAAGCACTGTATTACTAAGCAATAAATAGCAAGTGATTTTCAGTAATTCCAGGAACTCATTCACAGTATTACTACATGATATTTCTCAGTAATTTTTTGAAGGTGTTTCCATCTGCCTGGCCTAAATTCTTTGTACTGCTTACATCTGAGAAACAAAGTATTTACTAGAAGCAAATTTGAACACTGACAAAGGAAATGGAATAAAAGGAGCCTGAACTTAATGAAGTGGAGTATTTATATGCATAAGCTGTTGGGTTTTCTCAGGAAGCCTTTGGTGTGATCCAGTTTTCAAAATAATGACAGAATGGGATACTAACTGACTAGAAATGTTCCTTCAGAGCAGGAAGATGAAGGTCTGAAATGCAAAGCTTGGCTGCAAGGCTGCACTGCTCTTTCTTGATGTCACAATGTAAGAGAAGCACCATGTGAAGTGCCTGCAATCTTGAACACAGGTTGTGGGCCTCAGTGGCTGAGATGAGCCTTGGGGCACATGCTGGTTGTGGATGTTATTTCTAGTTGGTAGCATGAAAAACTGGAAGATGTTTGCCTGCCTGTGGCCACAGCTAGATGCACATAGCATATCCAGAGTCAGGAGAACTCTTGGCTCTTTCCCAGTTGGTAACCAGGGACAGCATGTCTCCCAGCTTGCTATGAGAGGTACCTCTCACTTCAAGGAATGGGAAGGAAAATGGTGCATTAGCCTAAGGGACTGAAAACTCAGCTGTGTAAAATTGATTCTTAGAGAGGTTTCTATGAACCAGGAAGAGTATGGCTTAAAGGCAGAACTTCCTCTTCAGTTAAAAGGAATGCACCCATGCCACATTCATTGGAGAAATTGCTCCTCCGTCTGAAATGGACTTCTTTGGTACCTGTCTCTTCTTGGCATGAAGTACTTGTCTTTTTTTCTTAGATCTGGTGGTTGGAAATTCAAATCACCAAAAGTTTCTATTTGTGTCCAAAGACTTTTTAGGTGAATCATTTAACCTCTGTGGTTCTTTTCACCCATTCAAAAAGTGGACACTGTGAAAAGAGCACACACACACATATGTGCACTTGTCTCATGAGTAATACCAGGCGAAAAGCTGTTTCAGGCTTTGGAGAAGTCTTGATTTTTTGAGTCAAACCTAAATTTTCTGAAAGAGATGTACTTCCATGGGGGAGCCCAGGAGCAGCCTATGGGAAACCTGGGATTCCTGGCAAGGTGAGGGATATGATATGCAGTAATTTGAATAAACTGCTAGGAAAAGTCCCTTTATTGATGAAGAGATGTTTTCTTCACTTTATTATGTGTATTGAGCTGATGGTTTTCAAGACGTACTGCACTGTAAATTTACATATATTGAAGGATGTGTGTTCAATACTAAAGCCAACAAAGGAGACTTTGGTGCATGTCTAGTTTTTGCAAGCAAATGTGGGAAAAATGTTCCTGTCTGGAGTAAAAATGGGCATGTGTGCAAGTATGAATAATACACGTACCATGGGGTAGCACAGGGCTCTTTTATAACTTTTGTATTTGCAGTATTGAGGCATATGGAGGTAAATGACTTGTCCAAATAGCATTAAGGACTACTGAGACATAGGTGGGAAAGGTACCCGGATGCCCTAAGTCCCAGAGTGGTACTGCAACTGCCAGAGGTCAGTCTTGCCAGCTTCTACGGAGAGGGTTCATGAAACTATCTGTTTAGTTTTATGTTGGCTCTTTGCTTTAAGTTGATCCCAGACACTGAGAGATGCCTTGATACCTGTCTAGACCTAGAGGAAAGAACAGGGACCTTGCAGCAGAGATGCTGAGGGGAGTAGGATATAGCCAACAAGTTCTAAAGGCTGGTCTTACAGTGAGCTCATTGTAAGAAAAATGTCCAAGCAAGCTCATCTCAAAACTCTGGTGAGCTTGAAATCCCATCAGAGAAAGGGCAGCTGAGACTGGTAGACTGCATCCTATCCAGATCCCCTACTTCCCATGTTTACAAAAGAAAACTCCAAGTTGATTCACAGAAGAAAGCTTAGTCATCACTAGTCATTGCTAGACCAGCATTGTTAGAGTAGTTCTCAGTCATTACTGGATCTCAGAGCCACCTAAACCCTGACTGTGCAACTGCCATATGTCGGTCTTGCCAGCTTCTATGGAGAGGGTTAATGAAACTATCTGTAGTTTTCTGTTGGCTCATTGTTTTAAGTTGGTGTTCCTATGAAAAAGCTGATCTTCTGTGTTGTGAAGAAGATTCTGCGTTGGAATTTCTGATGCTGTAACCTTTTACAAAATGTTGCGTCAGTGAAATATAAGTGTGTTTAGTCCTGTGAATGCAGGGAACTGTGAAATCTACACTTGTAAAAGAAGTGTGGAATTTTAATTTATTCTCATCCCCTTTTCTAGGAAAAACCCCACCAGATTTCTTTGAGGTGATCTTAGAAGTAATAATAAAAGGATATATCCATGGGGAAAATATCATTTTCTTCCTCTCTCATATGTATGTTTCAGGTACTTAACTATTGTTTAAATGCTTCAATTTTTCAGGATTCTCTACTCCCTTCCTTTGTTTCTTTTTTTTTCACATAAAAATTCTCCCTCCTCCACTTCAAGATGTTAATATGGTCTCTGCACTTGGCTTCAGGCTTTAATCTTGGCAAGGAAACTCTCAATAATTAGGCATTTTTTAAAAGCAAACACAGTTTCATCTGGTTTTTCATTTCTCAGAGTAGGAGTGCAAAATGATGGCTGTTTTCCAAAACACTCTGTAATGCCTTGAACAGTAACAGCTGAGAGCAAGGAGCTAAAAAACATAACTATTTCAAACATGACAGTGTTGATAACATAATTTTTATTCTGGTGTGGTCCAGATTTGCATGTAATATGTGTATCATTTGTACCTGGACTCTAACATAATATATTATGTCAAGCAGCCAGGGGTACCCTTACTGAATGCGTCAGTTATAAACAAGGGCCATGTACATTGCAAGATTTCAAAGCTTACTTAATGCAACAAAAGCAGGAACCAAACAGGAGCATTATGCATTTCACTTAGGGACCCTGACTTCAGGTGTATATCTAGTGCAAGTGAACATTGTAAGACTTCTGCTGAAGGAAAACCTTTAAAGAACCTCTGTTGGCTTCTTTGTTTCTCTGCAGAGGAAGAAAGTGAAGTGGAAACAGAAAGCAGTTGAAAAATTACACCTGGGGAGGGGAAGAGAAGTGAGGGGCATAAACTGCTGCTGGAACTTACTGGGGCTGGGAGAATAAGGGGCAACAGGACAGGCTTAAGGGGAAGGTGTGGATGTGTCAACTGAAAGAAATCTGGAGCTGTTACTACATGGAGCTGACAAGTGCTGAACAAGACCAATCAGACAGGGTTGGCTTGGTGGGCTCATGGCCAGCCCTCTGTAGTGTCTTTGAGAAGGCAACCTTCACCCTGCTGCATTTCAGCTCTCAGACCCTGATAAAGAAAGAAGGTAGAAAATCAATTGTGCTGGTTTGAAAGCAAACCGATGAGAGACTCTGAGTCAGAAGTACAATTTAATATGAAACATAAACAAAACAACAACAAATATAC
>NW_008679691.1:1551-10992 GCF_000695815.1 Acanthisitta chloris | reverse complement strand
GCTACCCCCACACTGCAACCCAGGACATCAATGTGGCAACATTTTTCAAGGACAGAGAGATTAGAAGGCTTCAAAGTTCTGTAATGAAAAATGAAGTTTTTGACTGATTAATTAAAAAAAATCCACCTTTAAATAGTGATTGAACATAAAAGATCTTTTAGAATAAATTTCCCATCAAAACACCACCAGCATTTGTTTTTTGGCAAAGCACAATAGTTTCATGGAACTCTGTATTTCAGGATGAAATATTTTGGTCCACAGTTTGTGTCTGGCTCCTGAGCTCAGGGCCACTATGTCAGTGCCCATGTTGGTCTTCTTCTTGTGCCTTGAGCTGTAAGCACAAAGTAATGGCTACGGCTGTGATAAAAGTAGGTCTGGTGGGACATATTTTTGCCACTGCAGTACTTGAGAGAGGTGGATGGAAATCAGTTCAGAGCCTACCACTGTGCAAAACAAAAGCTGAGGACCTGCCATGCCCTTATGAGAAAGAAACAAAAAAATCTGCAGCAGTTCAAGTGCATGCTCCCCAAAACATGGTCTTCACATACAGGGAGGAGGCAGCTTGTCTTAATGGTCCCATGGCATCTTCCTTTCAGCTGCCCCAGTCCCACTGATATCTGATTTTGGAAAAGAGAGGCCATGCATACCATATACTAATGGCATAACATGACATGGAAATGTTGGTGGCCATGGAGACCTTTGTTTATCCAAGGAAGAATTCAGACAGAAAGGCACAGATGAAGAAAAAATAGTTTTAGCTGAAGCCTTTTGGGGCCAAAGTTTGCTTTTTTGGGATTCAGGCTCTTCTTTCATTCTTACCATGTCTGTTTTCCATCAGGGTGCAGACAGTATGGGTATCTCTTGTAATGCTAAAAAGGTGAAAAACCTTTGGGAAGAACAGTTCTGCAGGTACTGAGTGTCCCAAAGAAGGGGTCTCTAAAACTCAGAAGAGATGTATGCAATAAAGTCTAGGTTCTGTTAATGCCAGGGAAGAAATTACTCTTACAGTTACCAGAGTCCTTAAATTTTAAAAAAAACTAACCGTAAACCCATAGCACTTCTACTATAGATTGTAAAACAGTGTTCTTTTGTTGTAATATTAGTTCAGGATGCTGAGTTGAAGGCTGTTAACTTCCCTGTACTCGTGTATTTCAGGCAAACCTCCCCAAGATTTGTGAACGTCCTCTCATCAGCCACAGAACCTGCCCTTGCTAGGGACCCAGCTTTTTACTATAATGAATTTACCTTTTTAACGGTCTTCTCTACACAATTTTTAAATGAGGGGGAGCTTATGTCTCAGTGCACCAGAAGAAATGGTGTGGGTATTCTGAGATCAATATGAAGTTCAGTGTACTCACAAATCTCTTTTTCAGGAGGAAAGCAAACTGACTTACATCCACTCTCTCTTGGCTCCACGACCAGGGTGGAGCTTTCATTTGTTTGTCTGTTAAAATAAACAAAGGATGTGCTAATGGTTTTGGTGGACCACATAGTCTCAGTGTTATTGGGGTCTGAATCAATGCTGTCAAAAATACCTGCTTGCTCAAGAAAAAAGGCAATTACACCTCATAACTTCTGGAGTTAGCCATACTAAAGAACATTAAGACACCTTTCCATTGCTTTCATGGGTGCACACACTGTTCTTTTAACACATTTCTCTTTGTAGAACTCCACCAGTTTTTATTAGAGCTGGTGTACAATCCTGTAACTTAAAAAATAAAATACTGCAAATTACTGTTCTTCATTTCCTTTTAATTTTGACACTTGCATAGTATAATTATGAGCACTCGAGAAAGCTTTAAAGAAATGAAGTTACTTTGCCTTGCTAAAGCTCTGAGAAAATTACTGAATTAAAGATAATTGCACTGGATTTGATATGGAAATAAAATTTTTGGTCAGGAAACTGATTTGTCTGTCACTGGAGAACTAATGTCACACTATCTTAAAATATAGCTCTGAGGACAAAGGATGAAGAACAATATTTAAAATAGAAAAATATACTTCCAAACATAGAAGTGTAGAGAAGATATGGCAACATCAATCTGCGTGAAATAAAATAATCCAGAGATTCTTTTTAACAAAGAGGGTAGGTATTACTTCAGGCTATCTGTGTCATCAATACTGTTGTTCTTAAAGCAAGCTTAGGCCAAATTTTAACTTAAGCAGGACTTTTTTTTTTTTAACAATGGTGTTTGTTGGACTGTCTTAGTGTGACACTGAGAAAGTTATGGAGATCAAAGACAGCATGTTGTTCATCTTAAAAAATAGTAGCTGCAAGCAGTAAAAGCAGGCAACAGTGCCAATTTCTGGGTGCTCATCCTCAGCTGTTACCTGCAGGGGTTCTCATATTATTTTGGGTGAAATCCTTACTCCAATGAAATTACTGTTAGTTCTGGTGGGTTTTTAATGGTGTCAGCAGCCAGTTATCTACATCCAGGTATTAAAAAATTTAAAAGTTGAAGTCCTTGAATTTAAGTGTCATTGTTTCATGTTTGCTCACAGGGAATTCAGTATAGAGGGTATGAGTGCCTATAATTTTGCAAATAGATATTACACCTTTGTATTTGAATTTTTGAGACATTTTTATTTAATACATCTCAAATACATGTATTTATGTGGACTAGTGTACTATTTTTAAAATCTTCAAATAAGAATAAAAAGTACTCTTGAAGTTCCCAACAACAAATTCCCTTCCTGCAGCATTTTTTCTGGGGCTGTCAGTGGTCCAATCTGCAGGTGCTGTATTGCCAGGAGAAGTAACCAGAACTTTAATGTCTCCCCTTGCTATTGGCTCTAACCTGTCTTATTTCATAGCCCTGGCAACCAGTCTAATATCCTTGGAGAAGTTATTACCTGCTGTAGATTGTCATAGTGCCATGTAAGCCATTAGCACTGCCCATGAGGCTCTGGCTCACTACCTTGGTTTACTTTTGTGATGAAATGAGCAGAACTGGCTGTGCTTGCCAAAAGCATTGCATTGTGTAAATAACAACCAGATGTCAAAGGCTCTAGACTTCTCCAATAGGGAAAACACCCAATCAGCCACCAACAAATCAAAGCTGCAGGAATGGATAGGGGTGGTGTTGTCTTCAGAAATCTTCACAGAGGTGGCAGGTGAATTATTAAGAAAGTGAGCTGTGGTACGCACTGGTTACTCTTAATTTCTCATTAAATTATTTTCTTACAGATCTCAGATTGAACACTTGTTTTGAAGTCATGGTAATGGGTACCTTTGACTCATGTAATGTTTAACTTGCAGTATTCTGTTTGCTTAACATTTCAAAACTATTATAAGTTCAGATGTGTGTTGTAGGAGAGAAAAAGTTAAACAATATCTGAATTCCAGTCAGGCTCTGGGAAGACACAAGATTCCTGCTTGTCTATTAAAAGTAAACATTTACAGCTGTAGTTTGTTTGCTACCACTAGCTGCCAGCTACTCTTATACTACATGATCTAAATTATATTTTTTCCCTTAGGAAGTTATGAGGTCTCTAAAAATCAGTATTATTCATAGAAACAAACTTAACCCTAAGTAATGAGAATTACTTCCGCTAAAAGACTGCTTGAAATTTAGAGATTTTATTGTTGTTAAATAGTTATTTTAATATTAATGCTGTGTAGATTTTGGGTTTTGCTAAGATACAAAGGATGTTTCTGTACAAGATTTAATGAAGAGCCACCATGCAAATGATAGCAAAAGAACGGCAAAGTAAGTCCCCTTGATGGTTTCCACTGTCCTTACATGCTTAATCAGTCATACTGCATCAAGCTGGAAAGCAGAAGGAGCAGTGCTATGACTAGTTTGAGACAAGGAGGGTGCAAGTGGCAACAAAGGCACTGGGGAGCACAAGCTATCCCTGACTCTCAGAGACTTGGGGTGCTGCTGCAGTGGGAAGGGGAGAGTGAGCAATGCTGAGGATCCTGGATGTGTTCTGGGAGGAGTATTGTTTCAGAGGAAACCTGGGGGGACACTACTAGGCCTGAACTTCTAGTGTCTCCAGGAATTGCAGATTTAAGCCCAGTAACAAAAATACAGCTGCAGGCTTGCAAGTGCTCAGGTTTAGTCATTGGTGACAAAACTGTAATCTGTCGAGGGAACTGTGGTTGCAGGGTTGTGGGAGTTTCAAAACTCCTTCTATTTCTTAGAAAGCCAGACGTGATCAGCAGGCAGTGCCTTCCCCTGAAGTCACCGAGCAGCCACAGCAGAAAGCAATGAAATCATCACTGGGGCTAGATTGTGGAGGAGTGGGGCTGTTTGGTGCTCTCCAAGGTGAAAACCTGCTGTGCTGTTACCACACCATTGAGGGGGAGCATGTTCCAAAATACCAGTTGAGGAAAGTAATGTAGTACTCTCCAAATGGGTGTGGGCAGCTTCCAGCAGCTCTTATTTGTACCCATGCTCTACATTTCACCAGATGTCTCCTCTGGCTGTGGCCCTGCTGATGCTGCAGGGTGCCCTTTCTTTAATGTAAGGTCTCCAAGATCTTCTTCCTCTTGCACTGTGAATTAATTTGCAGGGCTGTAGCTCATATGAATATCTCATGTGGCTTCTTCCTGTCTGTTCTCCTTCAGTCTTATTAAATCTAAATTTTGCAAGTCTCCTGCTCTGCTCTTTCTGATGGTGAGAAATGTTGTAGTGCTTGATAGGAACTACTGGAAGGACAAACTTTGTTAAAGCTGTCAGAAAATCTTCACAGTTTAGAGGGGTCCAATGATTATTTGGCTCCTTCATTATTAGTTCCTTGTCAAGAATCATGAAAAAAGAAAAAATAACACTTCAGGCAAAAACGTGTTTCCATGCAATCTGATATATGCTAGATGTGTACTCTTCTCATAAATCCAAAGCAATAGTCTTTCCCCCTGATTTATCCCCAAAAAAGCTGCTTGTACACAAGCTTAGAAATGGAGTGAGAGAGAAAATTATTTTACTAATTCAATTCAGATATTTTAGAAAGACTTGAACTAAATGAGATGTCAGTTGAAAAGAAAGAAACAACTAGGTCATTTTGTTTAGTAAGTGAAGAAAAGTATATCCGCCTTGATAAATTGTACAGGGCACATGCAGGTTTTACTGGATACCAGAACTTCTACAAGAAAGGTAGGATTCTAGTTCTTGTTCTTGAAGGCTGTATTTTCACCTGTGAACCAAATGTCATGAGGCCTCATGGGTAAGGAGGAGTACTTTCCTGCCCAAGTGTACCCATAAAACCTTTGGTAGAAAAAACATTTTCTTAATGTAGACAATTTTTGCCCTATTTGTTTTTTTTCCTCACTTGCTAGATGGAGATCATTTACCAAAAGCTGGAAAGGGTCCCACATGACCTGCAGGATCACATAGCCCTGGGGAGAGCATCTGTGCAACCCTTATCTGCTGTGGGCACTGTGGCTGTGCTGTCATGGGTGGTCCTGCTGCTAGATGTGTGAGTACTCCTTGTCTACACTGGGCCACTAGAAAAGGTCTTTTTCTTCATAGAAAAACATTTCTTTCAATTTCCCTCTAGTGTGGCACCAGACATGGTGGAGGACCTGCATCCCTTCACCACCAGCGTTTATCACTCTGTCCCATGATCTTTCACATTGCTCCAGAAATAATAATCACAGCCCAGAGAACAGAGTCTGTGGGGAAGGGAAATCTGGTGAGCACCAACCACGAAAAAGATGGTGGAGATACAAAATGGACTGGGTGATGTTGTGACCTGCTCTGTATCTGCTGCAATAGAACCTTGGCTAACCTCTTTCACCTCTAACTGTCCCTTCTTTCCTGTCCTTCCTCCAGTAATTTAGACAATGACTTAGGGCAGGGCCTGTTTTCTCTTGACAGTGTATATGTGTACTACTTATGATCTTCACTGAGACTGCTGCTCCATGTCAAGTGGCACCCAAAACACGTTTGAGTGCCCAGTATTTAATGTCTAGGTGGTACCTGTTAGTGGAAGTTAGAAGCCTCCTATGTTATACAGAAATCACAATTTCTACTATGAGTTAGTGCTTCCATGTGAAACCAAACACTTAGGGATCTTTGAGAAGTTTGGTCTCAAGTGCAAAGTGTGGGTGGAGAGGGGTTCATAGTTTGAACATGTTGATAAGAACCAATTTTGCTCCAGGCTGCAGTCCTTTGCATGTGTGGCACGCTTCCCTGGTACTTTACAAATTCTAATAGTCTCTTGATAGGGATGTTTTGAAAAGAGTTTGCATTCCCATAATGTTTGTTCCAATTCCCCTCACCTTCCCAGAAGCACTGGACTAGGCAGATGTCCTTAAAACAGCTGTCACTGGGTTTTGTTTTTCTCTTTCTAACTGTGCTGCATGTCATACTTTTGCAGAATCTTGGTGGTGGCTCAGAGAATATATATTCTGTGCCCTCACTTAATGAACTCCCCTTGAGACAGATGTTAAAGGCATCCCCTCTGCATTACTGGCACCATTCCCATCTAGCTGAAATGGAAATGAACTCAGTTCTTCAATGTCTGCAGTTAGCTTATCTCCAGCTCAGTAACGAATGACACCATCAAGCCTCTGCTGGAAGTTCTGAGATATTGGTTTTACACCAGGCCACCCAGAAGTCAGGCAGCAAGAACAGAAGTACAGATAGTCCAAGGCTTTCCTGCTTCTTGTGCTCTGTGCCACCATATGGCACATATAATGAAGTGCTTCCCAGAAACTCTCCTGACCTCCCCACCAGGAGCGAAACATGACTGATTTTGACAGAGGAAATGAGAGTATAGAAAAAGCAGTGGAGCTAGTAACAAAGGATAGCTGCAGACACACTCATCACTGGAGATACACAGATGTCAGGTTTGTCCCTGTCAGGGGATACTCCTGAAAGACAGAGTTTATGCCTGTGTTAATGGAGGATAAATGTAATTTTATCTATCCTTCAGTTTAAAGTGAAAAACTGGGGGGAAGAAATCGTGCCCTGCTGGGAGTGCAAGTAAAGATTCTTAAAATAATATCTTTCCAATTTGCCATGGAGTGACAGGAAAGTCTGTATGAGGCTGCAGATCATCCTAGATGTGTTGCTCACTGCAAATTAAGTGCATGAGATTGTTTCCAAACTACAGACACACTGAGATTGAACTGTGGATTAACCATGCCTTGGATACCTGATCTGACTTGCCATTATCCCAAAACATTGTGAGGTTTAGCTTGCCAGCCAAGCATGCCAAATGAGATTGCTGACATCAGGGTACAGTACAAAGAGGGGTGGTCTGACTGAGACAGCAAGAGATATATCTGACAGTTTTTATGAGCTGACATCACATCTGGAAAGCTGCTGCCCTCTGGTGAGTCAGCACACAAGAGATCATACGAGTCTGATCCTCCAATCACTTGGATGGAGGAAATATGTGCTGCTCTTGCCAGCAGACTGATTATAACTAGGCCTCTCCCTTTAACATGGAATTTTGAGACCACTGCAAAGAGTCCATTGATAAATCTCTGCCTGTTTTCCTTGACTGTTACCTCAGTTGCCACTTGCAGGTTTTCTAATCTAAGTAAGTGTGTGTTGCCTGATGAATCTTTACCAGCTGTGCTTGTACTGAATTGAGGCAGCAAAGACTTTTTTTAACTGCTCACCCTCTGTGGTCTTGTTCAAGCCTGAAGCACCAGAGACCTCTCTCCAGTATGAAGTGTGATGGTGGGAACGATGCACCTGGCATGCTCTTCTTTTGGACAGTCTGGGTTTAGTTCTCAAATCCTTTGCTGTTAGGAAAACACAGAAGTTCAGAGATAAAGGATAAAAAGTAAATATTTGCATCTTCTTTGTGCTTTGAAGTCTAGAAAGGTTTCTTTTTTTTTTTTTTTTACTGCTGACTGCCACGTGTCTTGAGATACCAACTAGGGTTTATTTTTTGGGACCTTTCTCTTCTTCGCTATGGATTTTACTAGTAGGAAAAAAATAGATATTGCAGTGTCACAATGGTTGCAAATATCAAACAGATAGAGCAGCTCTTTGTTGTGGTTTGCATCAAGCAGCCTGCTGTTTTCTGCTGCAAACAGATTTGAGAATTACTCATTCATTGGATATCATAGCACTGTCTCAAATATTCTGTAATACCTCCCTCATGTTCCTTTCCTTTCCTTCCATATTTTGGGATGTACAAAGAACTCTTGAAGAAAGCCTTGAATATTGAGACTATTGTACGTCTGGGGAGAAAAGTGTGCAACTACCACCGTCTCCAAACAGCATGGACTATCAAACTTGCTTAGCAATGCCTGTATTGACCCCATAGTTGCACTTCAGTATGTATTTATACAAATCAGATTTGTTTATCAAAACCCTTCCACTGACAGACAACCAAACACCATACTAGCACTCAATCATCCTCATTGTAAAACCTATACATCATGATGGACTTGATTCTGTTCAATTTTACCTTCCAGTTAATGAATGACATAATGACATAATGTATTTTTACTTGTTTATTTGAAAGAAGCAGATAATATTGTAAATGTGACCCAAATGTAGCTACTGACGGGCTGTGACCAAATCACTGTTTAAGCTTTTCTTGTGGTAATTGGTGAGATTTCTCGAAGTATCTCTTATTACAAGAAAAAAATTCAAGATTAAGGATTGTTCTTGTGTCTTTTTTTTTTTTTTTTTTTTTACAGAATTTGCTCTGAGTTATAGACAACAGGACTGGACAGAGACTTCCAGAGTTGGTTTGCAATTGCTGTAATATTTGCAAAAGTAAGACAGAGGCCTAAATCTTCCTAACAGGTCTCACTGTCTTCTGGTGAGATTTAGAGTCTATGGCATTACTTATCAGTAATCACTGCCATTTTATTGTGACTACAGCTTTATGACTTGTATGTGTCTAGTTATTAGGAAGGCCTCCAATACCGGTTTTTGGTTGGGTGGGATTTACACATGGGAATTGTCAGTAACTGTGGAGCACATTAATCACATTAATCTAGTCTTAGAGAAAAATTAGAATCATCCTGAAATGAGTCCTCAAGACAAATGGGATCAAATGCTTCCTGAAAGTTACTGTCTCTAAATGCAGAGCAACCCTAAACAGCTGTGGTAGCCTCATTTTCTGATTTTAAGATGGCTGTCCCCTATTGTTTTGTGATTTGAATAGGATCATAACTTTACATGGTGGTGTTTATCTGTTGCCAGTGAAAACAGGATTGGCACAAAGCAGACCCATTGCTCTAGACTGCTGTCAGGGACTGGTGTGCAAGCAAGAGAAATTGAGAAGCTTTCAGAGGCTGGGGAAGGGATCAGGCTGTAAGCATGGAGCACCGTGACTTTAGTCCAGATAGCCAGGCAGCTGCTGCTTTTGCCTGAGGTGACAAGACTTGCAAAAATTTTCAGAAAAATCCTTCTCCTCCCATTCTGCTACATCCCCCTTTCTGCACACAAAAAAAGCCCCAAACCCAACCCTGCCCAGCTGAAGCCTGTCCAGACAGTTTCGGGGAACTGGCTATTTTTATTT
>NW_008679691.1:989-1521 GCF_000695815.1 Acanthisitta chloris | reverse complement strand
TGCTGAATGAACAGGAAGGAAAGGAAGTTTGAGCGTGGCACTATCCCAAAACATTGCTGGGCTGTGCTGTTAACACCTCAAAGGCTGTTTTATAACTACCATCTCCTCTTCCAGTCTGCATAGCTCACCTAGCTCTCCCACCATTTCACACAGACCTGACCTTTCTGCTGCCATGAGGTTCTGCTCAGTCATTTTGCAGATAAGTCTGAACGGGCTCTTGGCAGAAGTACATCCCTGCAGCTCCTCAGGACGGTTACTGCTCCAGGGCAAGGACACACACAGGTGTGCCACAGCCACTTACATTGGTATCAGAAGGGAAGCAGGGTTGTTGAAATCTTTGCAAGATGTGGTCTGCTTCAGAAATTTTTTTCTCTAATAGAATTTGAGGTGAATTGTAATGAAGGCTGGGCTGAGTTTAAACTCACTGAAGTTGTGGAGCTGTTCTGCATTAAAAAAAATAGCCCAAACCCCAGAATAGAATTTTAAAGGTGGAGACAGAGTTTTTTTGGAAGCATCCAGTAAAGACCTCATT
>NW_008679691.1:323-970 GCF_000695815.1 Acanthisitta chloris | reverse complement strand
TGTTGGAGCTCAATGAATTGCATGTGCTAATTCTTGTTCAGAAAGTCTCTAAATCCCACATGAAATGTGAGTGTGCAGTTATGAGTAAATAAGGTGTGACAAAAGCCTGTGTTTGCTTTTCAGATTTAGCAGTGGCATTAGAGCCCTTTTTATAACAAGAAACGCAGCAAAGGCAACAAAAAAACCCCAGAAAACAGCTGCTAAAACAGGCTGTTTGTGAAAGGAACTTTCAATCCAGCAAAAGCAAACCCTACCATTACTGCTGTTGGCAACTTTCTGGTGACCTTTGTGTTATCAGGAAATAACTGGGAAGGATGCATGGGGCAGAGACAGAGCCCACTCCTTCGCACAGCTTGGGAGTGATACACCTGAAAACTCATCTGCAAAGGCAGGAGCACTGCCAGCTTGTGCTGGTGGTAGCAGCAGGAAGCTGGGCATGCATACAGTTACAACTGCATTAGCCATAGGAGACCTTCTCCTGCATGCAACATATTCATTTCATCACAGAGAGAAAAAGAGGTACCAATGCTCAGGAGACTTAGAAATTATTACCAGTCTTTTCGGATACGTGTGTGGTACCACTGCACAGAGTAGCAGAGATCTTTGTTTTCTCTTCAGAAAGCTTGTATTCATGATTTGAAGAATGC
>NW_008679691.1:0-293 GCF_000695815.1 Acanthisitta chloris | reverse complement strand
TTTGCTTTCTAACAGATTGAAGATGTTCCTAAGCAGTTTTCATTCCATATTGTTTGAGAAATTGTGGTTATAGACCACCAGCATTCATTGGCCATCTATCAGTCAGACTTCTATGGCCATTTGGCAAAAATTCTGGGAAAAGCATGAAAAGTTGCTACTACTGGCAAAACTTTATACCATCCTATTACGTGTATAACACATGAAAGTAGATGGTAATAAATACAATATGTGGGTTCATTAAGTATCAAAGTGCTTAGAAAAACAAAACAACCCGAACAAAAGCCTATACGATA
>NW_008679690.1:210892-227834 GCF_000695815.1 Acanthisitta chloris | reverse complement strand
ATATATATATTTATATATGTATTTATATTACTTTATATAACTAATTTACGTAAAGCTGTTAGAGTGTGTCCAAAAGAGGGCCATGAAGATGGTGAAAGGCCTAGATTGGAAGACATATGAGGGGCAGCTGAGGTGATTTGCTTTGTTTAGCCTGGAGAAGAGGAGACTGATGGGAGACCTCTTTGTGATCTACAACTTCCTCACAAGGGGAAGTGGAGGGGCAGGTACTGATCTATTCTCTGGTGACCAGTGGCAGAACCTGAAGGAATGGCATAAGGCTGTGTTAGGGAAAGTTGAGGTTGGATATTAGGAAAAGGTTCTTCACCCAGAAGGTGGTTGGGTACTGGAACAGGACCCCAGGGAAGTGATCACAGCCCTAAGCCTGGCAGAGTTCAAGGAGCATTTGGACAAAGCTTTCAGGCACGTAATGTGATTCTTGGGGTTGTCTTGTGCTGGGCCAGGAGTTGGACTGATGGTTCTGGTGGGTCCCTTCCAATCCAGGGTATTCTATAATTCTATGATATATCTGGGAAGAACATTTTTTCATCCCTGCCACCTCCTTCTCTTTGCCAGTCTTCCACTTCATAAAGAATGTGAAAAAATTTCTTTAGGAATCCTGTTTTGAATACCTTATTTCTTTACCAATCCTCCTGTTATTCCACTTTCTGAACCTTCCTTGTGACTGAATCGAGTCACTGGATTTAGAACGTTTTCAGAAGTCAGGATGCTGCCAATCCAGATCTGACCTTTTTTTGAAGACTGACTGCAATATATTTTAGCCTGTGTTAGCTTAGAGATAAAATTTCCTAAATACCATACAGCATGTTTTGAAAAGTGAAGTCTATTTTAATTTCACCAAGGAGCAAGTGCACATCTAGGGAAATTGGCAAGTCTGTCCTTTGGAGAATGTGATAACAACAGGACATGCTGCAGGAGTTTTGGCTGGACTGTAGAAGAAACTGTCAACTTGAGGCATGTTCTGGGAAACAAGATCCATCTTTATTTTGCTGAGCTTTAAATTATTCTTAAAGTTTATAAGGAACACCACAATCTCTGAACAGGTTAAAAGTTTGCAAATGTTTATCTTTTCTAAAAACATAGGGAAAAAATAGACAGTATGAGAAGATGATTAATGTTCAAAAAACGAGGGAAGAAAAATCTTATACCTAGCAGTACGGTGAGGGAAGAGTATAGCCAAAACAAATATCGAGAAGCATTTGTTTAACATTTGGCAGTGGATAAATGTGGGCACAACTTTATATTCTTAGAACTGCATTTAATTTTTGACTCCTGCTCTTCATTGGAATGCCAAGGTATTCCCCTATTATGTGTCCTTGGTGGTCACATATTTTCAAATCTTTCTAATATGAGATTTTAATGCACCTATGTTTTCCCTCCCAATAATGGTCTATTGAAACTGTATGCAATGAGCAGTTTGTTTTTAAACACTACTACAAGCTAGCACTTACTTCAATACTCTGGGTTTATACACCTCTTATTTTTGTCATGATTTCTCCCCATATGCTAACAAAGGTTTTGGAGACATTAGTGACTCAGTTTCAGGGGTTACTAGCTAGTATTTAACAATTTAAGTCTATGTTGTGACAAGCTGCTGTTTCCCTTTTATATTTTCTGTGTCAAGTCTGCCTCTGCATTGTATTGGAGAGGAACCAGATTTCCTCCCAGACACACTTCTAGAGGACATGGTTAATTATATTTATGATCTTGACTTAAGGATTCATACAGTACTAGAGAACTTTTCTGTTTAACTAAAAGACTGAAAAATATGCTTTTGATTTAAATCTGAGGAAACTCACTAACTTTGTCTATGCTTTTTGTTGAGATGCTACTGTGCAAAGCACACACACAAAGAACTTATTTTGAACAAAGCTTTTTAAAAAAAAGCTGTAGGAAGAATATACAATTTGCTAGAAGCATAAAAACACCATTAAATAAAATGGTTATTCATTCCAATTAACTAGCTATAATTATAATGAAATTATGGAGAAATTAAGTATTGTAAAGCATATACACAACTTTGATAACAAATACTAAAAATTAAACTATCATTAAGAGATAACACTAAATGTAATTATTTCAGATATGAAAGCACATCATCTAGGAGACCCTTGCTTTGAAAAAAAAATAACCTTGGATCACCAGTCAGTCATTCCTTAAGGGCAATTACCAAATAATGATAACTTCTCATGATGCTGATACATTTTGCTTAAGTGTAGCCATTGTGAGATGCTTGTTGTTGTTTTATAAGCGTATGTCCCCTTTTCTCCCCTACAGCTCACTATGTAAAGGAGATGTAGCTAAAAGTTACTAGCTTCAGACTCAATGATGATTTTGTAGTCATCAAACTGGCCTTGTGCAGTTACTTGGCTTTATTTAGGCCTAGGTTCTCCTCTGTGCAGCTCATGTACAGATTGTGCCAGGCTTGTAATTTTGACCTTTTGGGAATCAGTTTATCATGCTGTGAATAACATTTAAGACTTATTTTTGTGCTCTGTGGAGCTGTCTCACCCAACCAACTTGTTCCATGTAGTATTTCTGTAACTGGCATGTTTACCATGGGCTTGTTTGTCCAGCTGCTACCCAGCAAACTGTAGAAAGTCTAGGTTTTCTTTGAAGAATACTAAACAGAATTGTAACACACCTGTACTAGAGTTTGTAATGGGTCTCAGTATGAAACGCACTCAGACTCCATAAGGTATTGTTTAAAATAGCTTTTATTGGAGATAACACAAGAAGAAAAAAAGGGATAGACCCAATAATCTTGTGTCTCCTCAGATGCTGGCAGCCTTAAGTTGTGCAGCATGAGATGGACTTCTAATCAAGGCATGTCAGGCTGCTTGGATCCTGTTTGTGCTGAGGTTCACCAGTGTGATGGCCTTCAGACCTCTTGTAGGATTTTCTTAGAAGTAACCATTATGGGTCATTTTGATTGTCAAACAAAAGGATGTTCACATGAGAACTTTAAGACAACGGCAAAGACACACAGGCGGCTACTTATTCCGTATGAAGCAAATCAGATGTTATTACAGATAATTTGAGCTCACCTAGTCCTTAAAGCAAAGTTTGTGGTGTCAAACTGTGCTCTATGTAAGCTGCAGAACCTGCTGCATTCATTTGGCATGTGCAATGTGTATAACCTAATTTTATTCCTACATAACTTTCCAAATTTTTCCCCAGTGATCTGATACACTGGTGATGTTTGATTTGTATTAGACTAAGTATATTTTAGCCTAATATCTCTAGCTATCTCTTCAATACAAACATCCCATTAATGCTGTCCTCACTTCGGTGAGCACTTGCTGTTACATGGCTCATTTCTTCAGCAGGCAATTCATGCTCTGCTGCTCAGCTATGTCCATGATCAGGGCAGTCCAAGCCATTGTACACCTCCCTAGGATGAAAGTGGGCTGGGAAGTGTGCCTGCAGGTGAGCCCAGCTCAAGAGGCACATACCTGGGCCATGGGAAACTGGAGACTAGCCCAGCTGTGGCATAGACAGAGCAAGGGCAGACAACCCTGGGGGCTGACATGGGAATTTGTGCCATGGGCAAGGTGAAGGCAGCACTGGGAGTCTGGGCATGGAAAGGGAGGGCTGATAGTGCCTTCAGAGTTATTGATAGGCTCACGAAACTTCCAAAGGATGGGAAAACATTGCAGGTGAGGGGAGCCCACAGTTTTTTACTGTATGTGTAGTCACTAATGTTTGATCAGAGCAGACTCTCAAAGCTCCAGGGAACACTGGAGTGGGAAGCATGGTGTTTGACTGGGTGGGGAGAGGCAGTATACATGGCATCACCACAATTCTGTAGCTCTGTAGATCGTGGTGCTGATGGTGCTGGCACAAGGGGTAGTTGGGAATTTTTGAATGAAACAGCATTTTTCTGGAAACTTCACATTTATTGAATCCAGAAGGAAAATAACTTTCCTCAAATTGATTTTCAAAGAGCTTTTCTCAAATGATAGCCACCAAATGTTAGATTTTCAGGTCACTACCATAGACATCTGAGATCAGAAGCATTGGGAGTTGTTTGTCCATCTTTGGGTCGATGGTCCACAGTCAGAAGCCATGAGACCTCCTCTGCAAACATGGATTCCAAGGTTTCCAGGCTTAGTTGCAGACAGCCAAAGAGGTGACTGTGGAGGCATTCAGGTTTCCGTGGGTTTCTTTCTCATAACCATGGGAATCTAGAAGTCATTTGATGGTTCAGCTTACATTAAGTAGCTGCTGGGAAGGGATTTGGAGGTGCAGGTGTTAATACATTTATTTGAAAATAAGAGCCCTCCAGCATTTGTGTTGCTGAACACAAACATCAACTGTTTAATCTCACAGAGAATCAGAAATTCTCATTTAGTCAGATTTGGTTCATGAGCCATGGACCATGAAAAGAGCCAATGAAGGGGATATGGGCCAGTTACTCGACCTGAAGCACACACTGAACTGGCTGAGGCTCAGAAAATGGGGTTGTGTTGGTTTTTTGGTGGGATGATTTTCTTCATAGTAGCTGGTATGGGGCTGTTTTGTGCCTGTGTTGGAAACAGTGTTGCTAACACAAGGATGTTTCAGCTGTTGCTGAGCTGTGCTTGCACCTAGTCAAGGCCTTTTCTGCTCCTCACACCACTGCACCAGGGAGCAGGCTGGGGGTGCACAAGGAGAGGGGACACAACTGAACTGGCTGAGGCTCAGAAAATGGGGTTGTGTTGGTTTTTTGGTGGGATGATTTTCTTCATAGTAGCTGGTATGGGGCTGTTTTGTGCCTGTGTTGGAAACAGTGTTGCTAACACAAGGATGTTTCAGCTGTTGCTGAGCTGTGCTTGCACCTAGTCAAGGCCTTTTCTGCTCCTCACACCACTGCACCAGGGAGCAGGCTGGGGGTGCACAAGGAGTTGGAAGGGGACACAGCTGGGACAGCTGACCAGAGGGATATTCCATACCATATGGTGTCATGCTCAGCATATAAACAGAAGGAAGGAGGAGGGAGGACTTTCGGTGTGATGGTGTTTTTCTTCCCAAGTCACGGATCTGCTGTCCTGGGGACAGCTGAACACCTGCCTGCCAATGGGAAGAAGTGAAGGAATTCCTTATTTTGTTTTGCTTGTTTGCATAGTTTTTGCATTACCTATTAAACTGTCTTAATCTCCACCCGCAAGTTTTCTCACTTTTACCATTCCAACTCTCTCCCCCATCCCACCAGGGATAACTTCTCTGCAAGTTATCTCATGGAAAGGACTTGTTCATCTCTCAGATATAATCTTCTTTGATATATGCAAAATCTGTACAAAAGTCTACACTGGGAAAGTAGCATACAGAAAAGTGGTCTTCTACAGAGGCCAAAGAATACTTGCTTTGCCTATTAAAAGATCTTCTTACTTAAAAGTTGATTATTTTTGTTCTTCAAAAAAATGAGAAACCATTTGGTTAAAAATAAGTAAGAAATCTTTCACAGAACCGTTGAATTATTAACAGGAACCTTGACTCTAGACTGTTTTGATGGATAAAACTAATTTATCTCTGTCTCCCTGAGATATTTATATCATCTGTCTAAACAGCATGAATCACATTTAAAATGATATCAACTTGTGCCACCTCCAGGGTAACAAACTGGAGCTGATTCAACTGGGTGTTGCCTTCCTTCATTTTAATCATTCACAATCTCCAATTGATTTTTATTAAAATTGAGTCTGTTCCCTTTACAGGGAATTTGAATTCATAGCCAAGAGGGAGGAAAAAAGATGCCACTATTCAGCAGTACCATTTTTTTTTAATTCTTACGTTTTGGGCTCTTTTAGTAGAGGGAGAGAAAAAAATGTATATTGTCTTTGATTCTTCAGGTATGTGTATGTATACATAGACATGAACTTAATACTAATTACACATGCAGGAACATTACACACAGTGTTTTACATGTATAAATGTGGGGTTTATGTACTCTTCAAGTAAAAGACTCAAGCTGTGAAAGACAATTAGTCCTCAGAGCACAGTCCAGTACATAAAAGTGCTAAAACTATGTATTATTATTGCCATATGTTGCAACTGGAAACTATGAATTCTGAGCACCAGCATTTGCAAATGTTTGTGTCTAGCTCTTTTTTATTTTAAACAATGACCAAAAATTATTTCAGAATTTGCCATGAAATCAACTTGCAAAAAATGTTTTAGAAGTCATCCAAACCTCTTTGATATTGGAAAAGAAATGGTCCATATTACTCTATTTAAATATTTATTTTCTTAAAACCTTGGTTTCTAGTGCCTTATTAAGGGTTTAAGCAGAAGCAAAGTGGAGATGTAGAAAGGGCTGCACAACTTTATAACCTGACACACAGAGTTGTGTGCTGGAAAACTTTGAAAGCACAGGAGATAATCTCACAGATATCTGTCTCTTGCTTTGGACTGAAAAATGTAACTGCAGTCTCAGTAAAGAAGAGTATTCACACTTTCCAGGGGGAAACTTTTTTTTCCAATTTCAGTTAATTTCCTAGTCTGTTTCCATTTCTAAAGATATTGACTTTAAAGTAGTGTTTGATTAGGTCCATACTTTCTTATTTCTATTAGTGCAATAAATAACAGTTTTTATCTAATGGAGGACATTGCTTACACATAATATGTGATGCTGATGTAAGTTTTAAGTGCTTTCTTAAAATATTCTTCTGTAAATGCTAATACTTTTCATCTCCAGATTTAGCAATAGTACTTTTAAATCAGCTTATTTGCACAACTTGTACAGGGAGATGATTAGAAGATTTTAAATGTCCTGTATACATATTGACTCAAGTCAACGTGAAACAAAGAGGTTATTACTATAAATAATATTGCAGAATGTGTATAATAGGAATATTCATTATGTTATGTTGGTTTATAACCTGAAAATTAAGTAGCAGCAGCAGTCATGCCCTTGCAACTACCTCTGATAATGTTTTTAATATTTTAATGTGGATTCTGATTGATTTTCTCATTTTAGAACAGTATTTAATATTTGTTTACTAAATAATCAAAAACATTGCTAAGCAATCCCTGCAACACATAGCATAGCAGGCGCAATAGAAATTTTTTTTTTTGCTTTTCCTTAAGAAGTTCATACAGTAGTTTGGATTGGTTTTATCTATACCTCTCTTAGAGTTATGATTTAACAACATTTATGAGGTTTTCGTTGTTAAAGTGCAGCCAGTAATAACTAAATTGAGACAATTTGTCACCACTTTTCATTTTAACTCTGAAAATCCATTTCAAATAAACTTAAATGCATGGGGGGAATCCAATCAGTCAAGAGAGCTGAGAGGCAAACTGTGTTAGAGACCCTGTGTGCTCTTGTCACAGTGATTCAGTCACTCTCTTGGGCTGCCCAAAGGCCAGTTCTCAATGTTTTTGTCTGTTATTCTGGGCTACTTCAAGGTCTGGACACCCTAAATGAACACAGGAAAATTAGCCTAATGTTAAAACATCTCAGTTCAAGGTTGGCTAGGTTTGGGGTTTGCTTTGTCTTTAATAGCCTTTTGAGAAATAAACGAGGCTAAATTTCTTTTCATCCCTAAAGGTCTCTGGGCTTACTGTGTCGCTTTTAAAATCTCTGATGCAGTTTTATCAGGGCTGGTTTGTTGATAAAAGGGCTTCAGTGCAAAATTTTCTCAAAATATTTTACTATCATTAGGCAGCTTTTCCCTTCAAATTTTCCCCTGGCTTTTCTGAGTATTGTTTCTAAATACAAAGTGTTCGTGATATAAAAGAGGAGCCAGTATTTTTGTGAAAACCCCAGAATTGCTGAACATCATTTCAGTAGGGGCAGAATCCCTAAAGTCTTGAAGACATATGGCTTTCATCAGAGGCAGTGCAACATAGACAACCAGGACCCCAAGCCTAAAGAGAGATTAATTTCAAACATACTGACATAGATAAAAAAAAAATGATACAAATTTCTTTTTTTATTCCCCCAGAAACTGCAACTCTAGCAAATCGGAAAAAGGAGACTCAGAGAAATACTTCATCTGAGTGCAAGCCACAGTTACTGAGAATCAAAAATGCACCCAAATAGAATAGCCCATTTAGCAAATGTTATCCTAGTGTAACCTGAAATATTTTCACTAGCTTTGCATTGGTGTCAAGTAGGAGAATCTACTTCATCAGCTACAGCAGGAAAAGTCATCCAGTTGGAAAGAACTATTAGAAATATCTTCACTGTGCTGGACTAGGTTGAAAGTGCAGAACAATGTTTGAATATTTTTTCCCAAAAACTTTCAACTCTTACAACACAATCATCCTTCCAATCGACATTCCAATTTAAAGCAGGAATCTGTAAGTGCTTCATATTGGTTCGCCTATTTCATGAATTGATTTTTAGATTTGAAAAGCACTTCATGAATCACTCAGTGGGTCCTAAAAATGAAACGTAATGTGCCCAATTCAATTATCATTCTAGCTGCTGATTTCCCTCTGATAGCTGACTTCATGCTGTAAAGAGGAATCCTTATGTTAACGTAAGCATCTCACCTGCCTGTAGAAAATTGATTCCATTACAATTTTACAATGAGAACTGCCCTCACTTGTGTTTTTACATAGAATAATTGGGCTTTAGTTATTGAAAATAAATGACACCAAGGATATGTGAGTGTATTTTAATGTCTGGTCAAACAGCTTGAATCTTTGTACTCAAGTAAGACACACTTTTTGTAGTGAGAGTTACTGTGCTGTAACTAATGATGTACAACCACCTAGATATAGAACTGTATACAAATATACACATAAGGCAGCATCTCCAATAAATTTGACTTAATGAACCAAGGATTTATTTAAGATCTTTGGCAGTTTAACAAGCCAAGATCATAGTTTTACAATTGCTCCTAGACAGGGACTGCTCTTTGCATTTTACTGACAAAAACGTTGACTATAACTTCGAAGATAATACATTGTCTCACTGGGCTTTTTGTTTATTTTTAAAACTAGCTGCCTCCAGTCATACATAGCATCTGTAATCTCTTAAACACCAAGAAATTTATCATTTCCAAAATTACTATGACAAAGTTAATTATCAATATTGGCTTTATAAAGAAGAGATTTTAAAGCTCACTCCTGGTGATGCTATTGTGTGCTAAAGGCTACCCAGAAAATGAAAGATGCAAGACTTGAACCCAGTCACCTTTCTTTCAATTCAAGGTCCTAACCTCAAGATCAGTCTTTTCTTAGTTTTCTTTTCCACTAAGTGTTCCTAAAGAGTCTGCATTTTTGTGACCCATAATTTCTTGGTAGGAAAGATAGTTGTGACATATAGACATGCATTCATTCACATGTGCTCTTAGCAAGAGCGTGGGAGGTAACAAAGCAAGTGATTTGTTTTGACTATTTGCATTGCCTATGGAAAGTCTAACCACAAGGCTGAAGCAAAGTTTTCAGTCATAGTGAGCATTAGTATGTAATAAAAAAACCCAACCAAAACTGGTACAAAGGTGGAGATAATCTTTCCCATTAAGATGTACAGATATACAATAGCACTGCTGAATGCTGCAATTTCTGTAGACACACAGAAATAGGAGCAATGTTCAAATTTAGTTTCTAGTTTATCCAATGGTAAGTAATATAATTGTTTCAATAAGCTGATGGAGTTTAACCTATAACTAAGCTGATATCCTTCTCCATTTTTATTCAAAGTGTGTCACTATATTTAAAACCTCACATAGATAGCTGTATAGATAAGTGAGGCAAGAGAAAATAAATGAATGAAGCTTTATTTGTGTGCAAACATGTCTAGTGATGCACCGAGCTCCAAAGTCTCAGCTTGCCAGTAGTTTAGTGAAGAATGTCATCCAACCTCTGAGGACTGTTCAGCCCACACAGGACCTGAGTCACTCTGCAGAAGTGCCTGTCTCTCATGATGGATTACAGACAGATCCCAGCAAAAGCAAATCGATGCCCTGAATACATACAATTCAGATATGGATTCAGAGCTTTTTGTCAGAGGTATTACCTTTGTGTCTTTGCTCTTTGACCTAGAGATATGCAAATGTGTCGTAGAAATATATTTTTTGAATGGAATTAAGAGTCTAAGAGCAAAAGTATGAGCCAGATAATTGTGGCTTAAATTACCACCTTTCAGCTGAGATGTTTTAACTCCTACCCTATTGCAACTTTGCAAGTGGCTAAAATTTTAAAAGTGTTATCCCTGGAAAACTTAAGTCAGTGTTCTGAGGTTTCTAATGGCAATTCTCCAGCATAAACTGGGCCCAAGGCCATGTTACATACTTTGTGTGTGTCATTTCAAATGCAGGTTTGTTATCATTTCAAATGCAGGTTTCTTACCATTTCCTGTCCCTAATGATATATCTTCAGTGGGTACATCTCAGACTCTTCTCAGGTAAAGACTTGGTCATATCACCTTTCCAGAGCTGACGTGAATACACCCAGACTCCTGTTGTTTCCAGCTGGGGATGTATTAACCTTGCCTCTAGTGTGTGACCCCATGCTTTGCATTTCTAGTTTCAATACACTTTTACTACTTCAGTCCTTCAGGCTGTCAGTCCAGTTAACTTTGTATGATCTTCCATCTTCACCTTTCTACTGAGGACTTACACGTTTGTGTCGTTGGCAAATGTTGTAGGCATACTCTGAATTTTTGTAATACTATCAGTAAAACACATAGCTCCAAAAACATAATTTGAAACATCACCAGTAATCTAATTCCATCCCAATAATATCCCTTTTTGGTCCAAATATTGTTTCCTTCCTTAAAACTATGTTGTGATTATTTTGTGTTTCCAGAGCACCTTATTCAAAATATTTTTTTTTTCCCTGAGTGGCATTGTATCCAATATATATGATCATATCAGCTAGATTTCCTGTGTTCCTTTTTTAAAAATATTGGTTATCTTAGAAAGAGATATGCCAGGTTAATTTGGCATAATGATAGTCTATTTTGAGACAAAGTTTTTACTCAATTTATTCCATTTTTGTTACCTCAATGTCTCTAGCTATGCAGTGCTTCTTTATTTGTTTCAAATCCCTGCACAGCTCATGAGGTCAGAGCTACTTGTTTTTAGGTTGCCTGGATCATGTACATTTCTTTAGCTTAAAAGAAAAAAACCCTAGATATTTTTTTTTTCAGGCATTCGATTGGCAGCCTGATAGATTCATTAGAAGTCTTTGTTGTTAAACTGCCCTTTCATGTACAAGTGTTTTGAGTACTCTCAAGTGGAGATTCTAGGGTCTTGCCCTCTTGGTCTAGACACTTCCTTAAAAAACAGTTTTATGCCTTTGTTTTGTTCTCATCTTAAATGAGTAATTTTCATTTCCACAGAGCGTATCATTAGCCACACTGCATTTGCTACTAGTAGTCAACATCCCCATATTAATTTTGTTCTGGACTGCCTGTAAATTATCTCTAATCTTAACTGCTTTTTTTCTGCCTGGTGAAGCCAGTCTTTCTCCTGTTTTCTTTTTATTTGGATGATGAAAGTACATTTTTGTACTTGCAATTTTGCAAGATCTGACCCTGCCTAACAGTCTCTGTTCTCACTTTCTTCATATATTTTCTGACATCTGACAGTTTTCCTTGCATGTTATTTTCATGTCCCTCCCTACAAGCTTTCTGAATAGTCCAGATATACTCTCTGAGGTGACTGCTCATCTAGTTAGAAATTGAGCCCTTTGTTATAAAAGGGTTTTCTTCATGTTTGAAGCTGCAATTTTTTTTCACAGACCAGAGCCACAGTCTTTCTTAATGGCATTATTGGATTTTCTTGAGTCTCCATTATTTCCTTATTTTCTGTTTGTTGTTTTTTTAACATTTATTTGTCTTGTGGCTATTTAAAAATGGGATGAATGTGCCATCACTTAATCTGAGATACAGTTTTCTTGACCAACTATTCAGTTGTACCTCACTTTTCTGATGTTATGCGTCACGTACTCAGGTACTTGGATCCACCCTTTATTGGCAGAATTTATTTGCTCAGAAGTTACAGTGTCAGCTCATAGTTTTCATAGTGCTATTTACCCCTTAGTTATGATTTCATTATATTAAATGCTTTCTAAATATTACAGAAATTTATATACAACAAATGGGATCCAACAAAACGTTTCTGAAAGGAATCTGAAACTAGTAAGAAACATTTTGTGCTTTCTCTAATTTTCTTACAGCTTATCATATACTTCTTTTATACTTCGTCCCATCACTATTTTTGCTATGAGGAAGATCATAATATTGGTGCATGTGGATGTGGGAAATAAGCAAGAGGATTACTCTGTCAAACTGACTTGCAGATCTACTGCATCATCTATATGGCAGGGAAGATGCAGTGAGTTATTCAAGCTATTGCAGGCAGTTTCATTTGGCTTCTACACTTGATGGTTCTCTCATACAAATTTTTGGGCAGAATACTGCCATTTCTTTACAGTAAAATAAAAGGAAAACCAACTGGCAAAATTGGGATATTTTAAGGGGTGGTCAAAGTGAAAATCACATATGAGATCTTACAAATTCATGTTAGTTCAATTCCTAATAGTTTCTTTCAGTTGCATGCAAGTGATCTTCCATTACTTCTCTCATTATAAACCAAGAAACTGCTCTGTATAACTACTCTTAATGAGGTGTTTTATTCATTTTCTTTACACAGCCTGTATGCGTTTTAAGTTGAATTATTTTTTTCCTTTATGCATCATATGTTACATTAGTGCATATTTAACTGAGAGAGCTTAGTGCTGTTGGACCATTGGTACTAACTGATAAGCAGTGGCTTCTGCCTTGCTCTTATATCCTACTTTTGCTTTTCTTGTCCTTTACCACCAGAGAGTTATTCAGTAATTTTTAAGGCAGCAACTCCTGTTTTAAAACAAGAACTAACAGGATTCTCTTTTATGTTTTAGATTTATGTTTTTGAACTGTATCTTGTATTAAGAAAATCTTGGCTGGCAAAGCTTTATTGAGCAACAGAAGATGCTCCTTTTTCTGATTAGAAATGTCTTTTTATGATAGTTATTTAAATTCCTTCTTATTGGCAGCAGACTGGGCTTGTATTTTTCAGGCAGTTGACTGTAACTGCAGCAACAGATGCATTTAAAATAGGCTGCAATAAGATTCTGTTTTTGAGATGTAGCGATTGGAAGGGAATCTGCTTCTGTCAATCAGATATATATTCAAATGGTATTTATTTTAAAACTGAATACTCTAGTTTCAAAGCTATGCAATTGTTTTCACGTTTACTACCAAAACTGTGAAGGAATGCTAAAGAATTAAGTGATAGAAATTTGCACCTGGAAGTTAGTGTAAAATATGATACTTATTATGCAATATAATTACTCTAAATTGTCAATTCAGCTGCATATTTCGCTATTTTTAAGGAAAACTAAAGTATTTAAAACAAACACCTTTATAATTTTCCACGTTATTAGATATGTTAGAAGTTTCAAGCAATGCATTATTAAAACAATAGAAGGCTGGCATGCCATGTCATAGAATCACATAACAGTGTGGTTTGGAAAGGACCTTAAAGGTCATCTAGTTTCCACCCTTCCTGCCATGGGCAGAGACACACATTCCACTAGACCAGGTTGCTCAGAGCCCTTTCCAAAATAGCCTGGAACACTTCCAGGGATGGGACATCCACAGCTTCTCTGGGCAACCTGTTCCAGTGCCTCACCACCCTCCCAGTCTATAACTTATTCCCAGTATCTAATATAAACTTCTCTCTTTCAGCTTGAAGCCATTGCCCCTTGTCCTGTCACTACATGCCCTTGTAAAAGGTCCCTTTCCATCCTTCTTGTAGGCTCCTTTCAGGTGTTGAAAGGCTGCAGTTCGGTCACCCCATAGACCTCTTCTCCAGCTGAACAAACCCGATTCTCTCAGCCTTTTTTCCTAGGAGAGGTGCCCTATCCCTCTAATCAACTTGGTGGCCCTCCTGTGAACTCATTCCAACAGGCTGATGTCCTTTCTGTGTTGGGGACCCCAGAGCTGGATGCAGTACTCCAGGTGGGGTCTCATGAAAGCAGAGAAGAGGGGCAGAATCACCTCCCTCAACCTGCAGGCCACAGATTTTGATGCAGCCCAGGGTATGGTTTGCTTTCTGAGCTGCAAGTGCCCATTGCCAGCTCATGTCCACTGGATCCATCTCTCTCCAACTTAGAGAGAAGGATGTTGGGGACTATGTCAAAGGCCTTACAGGAGTCTAGATAAATGGCATCTGCAGCCCTTCCCTTATCTCCTGATGCTGTCACTGCATTGTAGAAGGCCACTAGGTTGGTCGGTCAGGACTTGCTCTTGGTGAAGCCATACTGACTGTCTCAAATCCTCTCCCTTCTATTTTTAATTGCATATGAACTATGTTAAGTTAATCTGTTAGTCATGTTCATTTAAAAATGTAATTGATGGAATCTATTTTAAAAGCTGGATAAGAAAATATCACTGATGCTGTCACTGCATTGTAGAAGGCCACTAGGTTGGTCGGTCAGGACTTGCTCTTGGTGAAGCCATACTGACTGTCTCAAATCCTCTCCCTTCTATTTTTAATTGCATATGAACTATGTTAAGTTAATCTGTTAGTCATGTTCATTTAAAAATGTAATTGATGGAATCTATTTTAAAAGCTGGATAAGAAAATATCACTTTCTGAATGAAAAAAAAAAAAAAGGACGGGACACCCTTTTTCCTTGCTTTGCTAGGCCATGGAAAGTGTGACTGTGGGAAGTGCAAATGTGATGAAGGCTGGTATGGCGAAGCTTGTCAGTACCCAACTACTTGCAATCTTACACGGAAGAAAAGCAATGAAATGTGCAAGAATTCTCAAGATATCATCTGTTCTGGTGCAGGTAAGATGTCTTTTGTTGGTTTTGATGGCTTGATGATCTCTCAGTGTTATCTTGAGAATCATTGTAATTTCTTTTCTAGCTAGTAATTTTGTAGAGTATGTTTCAAGAGACTGAGATATAACTGTGTGTATACTAAAATGTTTGATCTTCCTGTAGGCCTGTTTCTGTGCATATAATGTACACTGATCTAGAAAATCTACTTTAGTACTCCAGTTTATCCATAACTGTTTTAGATTGGTAAAACTGCAGCTGTGTCATGTATCTTGCTCATCAAAATGTTGTGGTAATGGCATTAACACAGGAAGTGATGTAATTTCTTTTTTATTTTTGTGCTTACAGTATGCAGAAACGGCACCTGAAAATATTTTTCCAGGACATTTATAAGCTGTACATCTTCACTTTTCTGATTTAGTAACACCCTTTTCACTAATTGTTTAATTTTATAACTATCCTAGCTTAAACAGAAAGTCCTTAAACAATATCAGGAGAAAACCAAACACCCTTTTAGAAGACTTCACTGTGGTAAAATTTTGAAGGCACTTGCTGCCAGTCAAGGTTTGAAACCAGAAATTACCTTCTGTTCTTTTCCATTACTTTGATCTCTGAGTGAAAGTGTTTCAAGAATCACACTTCTGCTCATATTGCTGGCCTTTAATCTCTGTCTGGACCCATACATTTTCATGTGACTAAATTTCTCACAATGAGATGTCATGCTGACATAAACAAACAACCCAAAGAGTTTTTGGGATTGAGAGACACATGAGACAGCTAAATGAGAAACCGACTCACAAAAATAGGTATAGTTCATTGTAATCAGTCATGGGTCTTAAAAAAACCCTCCTTCTTTCATTGGCTAGAAGTGGCCCCAGTCTTCACAGGAAAACCAGTGTAGCTGAACAACCACTAAAAGTAGCTAAGAGGAGAGTGTTTGTGACATCAGGAGAAGAATAAATGCTTTTGGTTTTGCTGATCTTAAAACAGGAGAGGAATTCCAATGAGACTGGCTGAGTTTGGGGGAACTTTGATGGACTATAGCTCTATTTTTTTCTTGGTGGGATTGCCTTTTGGTCCACTACTAGCATTGTTGTTGAGGTCTGAGCTCTGTTTCTTAATTGCCAATAAAAGATCAGAAGGGATAACATGAATTGTTAGAAAAACAGTCCTCTGCTGTCACACAAATAACTGTTCATTATAATACTTTTAATGAATCAATCAAAATCCATCCAAAATTTCATTTTTCTGACTCAACTGTTCCTAACCATTTGTCATAGCAACTGTATCATCCTACCTAAACTGAGATTCTCTGTGTGAGCAATTACCACTTCTGGTCAATGGGCACATTTATGATACACAACCTCTCTGACCAGTTTAGATACCCAATTTAGGAATCAATTTACCATTTTGTCTTTTTTTTATGCGTAAGAATTATCTGTAAATGTGGTATCTTTCTCAAAACTTTTATTTGTATATGTTTCCCAAGTAGTTTTAGCAAATAACTCTAGTTCTGTAGGTTACTTGTGTTGTATTATCAATTATATTATTGTTATCTTATTATATTAGCTTTTGCAAACATTTTTAGTTTCCTTTTGCAGAATGGCCATTTCTGCTGAAGAGCCCAATACTTCTGTTCCTTGGGTTAATATGATGTTTAGCAAGAGTTGTGCTATAATTGTAAGGGTAAAACATAAACTGGTTTCTGCAAACTATTTGTGTAATAGCCATAAAACTTCTATTTTTGGAGGACTTCTTTGATGTAAATAAACATGCTTTCTGAAATATGTATAGGTGTCGTGTGAGGAGTATGAATCTTGTGAAGTTCATAGGTACAAAAACTATACTTCCCAGCACAGTGATGCCATTGACTGATGCCATTGACTGCTGAAACAACTTGTGCAAGCTCCTTGACCACAGGGCCCTAGTAATGTGCTATTGCAGAAAGTTCCTAACCTTGCTATTTTAATAAAGGTGATAGAAGAGAGTTAGGGGAAAGGAGTGTCTTATACGACCAGCACAGTAATACTTTTGTTTCTAATGTGATTTTAAAGTGGGGTTTGTTTTTTTTTTTTACTGTATTTCATGTCTTATGTGACTAACACTTCTATTTATAACCTCAGGTCAGACAGACCCTCTAAGAGGGGGATTC
>NW_008679690.1:203224-210857 GCF_000695815.1 Acanthisitta chloris | reverse complement strand
TTATCCTGTTTGGGAGGGTGGGTCATGGAGAGAGGCAGCCAGTGACATCCTACTCAAAAGACCAAGAAGGAAATGTCTGACCAGACCAGAGGTGATAGAAGAGAGATCTGTTTACAAGCCAATTCCATACTTGACATGCTTGAGAGTTCTAGTTTTCCTTATGAAAAAGTTTTTTTTTTTTTGTTTTTTATGTTGTGAGAAAAAACATTTCCAAAGCACTTGAATGTTGTATCCCTTTACAGCCAAGACTAGACATTTTGTTGATATGGATTGTTTTTGTGGCTGTGCTTATTTGGACAGATGATCCTTAGATTTCAGCCTTCTCAGAAACAAAACATGTACCATCACTGATGGGCTAATAAAACTCTTTCTGTAACCTGCAGTCATTGAGTACTGTCTTAAATGTTTACAGGCACGTGTCTGTGTGGCAGGTGTAAATGTGCAAACTCAGAAGGAAATGGACTGGTCTATGGGAAATATTGTGAATGTGATGACAGAGAATGCATAGATGATGAAACAGGAGAGATTTGTACAGGTATGTATTTTAATGAGCTCAAGAAAAATGGTGAAGATTAACATAGGCTGTTATCATTTAATTGTGTGCTCCTAGAAAACATCCTTATTGAATGTATGACTTAAAATAAAAGTAACTGTATTTGCAGTAATTTAGTTTGCAAATTCTAAGTGGAAATGTCAGATGCAAAAATGAGCTAAGCATAAGGTTAAAGAGTGAATAAATCCTGTGACATCCTCCTCTTTTTGGGATAACTGCAAAGAGGATTATGCAAGGTAATTCACTAAGGTAATCCATAGCTCAGTGTGTCTGTCTTCAGTAGAATACAACAAATGTGAATGCTTTGTGGCACACATGAGAGCAGGATGGAGGCCATAGAAAAAAATAATCAAAACCAACCAAACAATATAGATTATTAAGAATTATTATTATTAGAATTATTATTGTTGTTGTTGTTGAAAAAATGTAGGATGAGAACTCAGAAGCAATTCAGGAGATAAGAAGAGAAAGGAATGAATGAAGAAAAATTTCATCGGTGATAGGAAAGGCAAGAAAATAAGATGGAATGAACTCTGCTGGTAGCTAGAAAAGCAAGCAAAATTCTAACTGCTTTCATTTCATTATAACATAGGAACTTGGCAATTAAATATTGTGCAATACACAGCATTTATTACATTATAAATACTGTTGCCTGTATTACTAGGGAGGCTTGTCCTTGAGCTGGAAGGTACTACAAATATTGTTCAAGTTATGCACATGTGTGCTGTGTATGCACACAAGAGTGTTACAATCTGCTCTTAGACTATTCAGGTCTGGTGTTAGTGCTTGCTCTGTGTGTGTATAGAGAGAGAGCACTTGTGTAAAATGGTTTTCTTTGTCTTTTCCTTACAAAGAGAGAAAAATAAAGTCTATTTATGTGCATTTGAAGGCAAAAAAAATTACTTTTTTTTGCATAGGATTAAATATGGATTTTAAATGGGGATATACAGAATGGTCCTCTGTCCAAATCCAGGAGGAGAGTACAATACTTCCAGTAACTGAATAAAATAAAATGAGTGGAGGGTTACAGGGCTTATGTGCCAGTGATTCTATTTATAATTGCTTGTAACCATTACATATGGTACCAGATATGATAAAAATTTACCATTTATTCAGTTCCAGTAAATTTTCCTTTTGCTGTTTTTGTCAGTGTGCTCCACTTCTTCCCCCCTTCTCCTCCCCTCTCCCATTTTGCTGCTGGTTTATACTGTTAGGTTTTTCTTAGCTTTTATTCCCCTTGTTTCATTCAATCATGCCACATTCCAAATCAGACCAGATGCATCTGTGTAAAAAACTATTTTTGTGTGTATGGAGAAATCAAAGCATGCTGATATAAAAGGACAAAAGATGTTGGTAGATTCAAGTCTCTAAATCTGGTGATTTATCAGTATAAAAGCCACGACAAGTCATGTAAAGTTTGGCAACTTCTGAAGTAATGGATAAGGTATAAACCATTGGTTTGCTTAACTTGGTTAGTTTGTTGTAAGATTAAAAGTTTATGCATGTATGTTACGAGTGTTAGATTCTATTTTGCTTTCTAACAAACCTCTACAGCTGGTAGATAACATAACTATATGTTGAACCAGGCCTTATGCAGAAAACTTGGACAGCACATGAAATGAAGATCAAAGGTGCATCATTTCATCAATCCTGAGCTATGATTTTATCCTGGAAAATCATACAATGCCATGCTGAGATGTAGATAACACACATTTTAGTCTTTTCACAAGGACACTGCATTTTTTAAGCAAATCAGCTTAAGGCAGAGTTACAAAGATATGTTAAGCTTTTCCAGCCTCCGTTAGATTTTTATCAGTCAGTTGGCTGCATCATTTTTTATTTGAGGTTATATAAATTTTGGAATCAAGTTGTAGCTTGTTTTTACTAAAGTATCATGGTTTCTAACAAATTAATTTTTCATCCTTATATTTTTTATAATCTAAAGCTTATTTTGCTCGACTGGAATGATATTTTCTTATCTCAAGAGCAACAGGTAGTAGCAAATTGTATCATTTGATTCATATTTATTTGAGGAGTATAAAACTGTGAGTGAAGAATGAAGTACTGATGTTTTAATCTGTGAAACCTGCCAGTAGATCAAATTAATTTGCTCCTTTACCCTTATCCCTTTTATTTCTTGTTCACTATTCAAGAACAAACTTTTGGTAAGAAGCATTATTTTTACATTGTTTTAGTTGTTTAATTATCCAATTAAATTAATTATTTTTTGACATGTAACCAAGCAATTCTAATGAAAATTCCACATGTAGTTGCAAAACAGGAAAAAATTGTATTCAGCAATTTGCACTCTTAATAGTTATGGATATGGATTGACCAGATTGTGGTAGAGACAACTGGGTCAAATAAGCTTTACATACCTGGAGGAAAGAAGGAAGAAGATCCTGACTTGATCCTTCCAGTAAAGAATTAACTTATAACTTTAAGATGAATGATAGTTGCAGCAACTTAATTTAGATTCTTTATGCCATTGAAGCACATGGCACATGTACCTTAGCAGATCAAAATGTTCAGGATCTGGTTTCATCAAGCCTGAGATGATGCAACTCTTTTTTTTGGGGTATGTATGATTTGTTAAATGAAATCTGAAAGATTCGTTTTGCTGATAATTATATTTAATCAACTGGTTTATCCATGTTCTAAAATCTTCCTAACAGGTAAGAAGGGAAGCTATATACAATGTAGGCAGTGTATAATAAATCAAGGTTCCTTTGCTGGAACTATCTGAGGAGCCAAGAATACACAGTACTCTCTTAGACATGCTGAGTATGGTAGGCTTGTGTGTCCTGCCTTAACATGTGAATTAAATCAGTGACTGAATGAAAACATGCTCTAAAATAGTGGGGCAAAGTCTAATTCAGGTATCCTACTACATATATTTTATATAGACATATATCATCTATGAATTGTTTCTATTCTGAGTCTAGTCTAGCCTAAAAGTTTTTAAAAGGAAAGATCAAAACAGATAAATTGTTAATGCCTTTTAAAAACTTGCCTCTTTCTCACTGTATAAAATTTGTTTTGGCTTAAGGCCATGGAAAGTGTTACTGTGGAAACTGTTACTGTGAGGCTGGTTGGCATGGAGATAAATGTGAATTCCAGTGTGACATCACCCCCTGGGAGATCAAGAAAAGATGCACATCTCCAGATGGCAAAATCTGCAGCAACAGAGGTGTGTCATTCGCATGATCCTTCTACCCATATTTATATAGCTTGCTTTTATTTTACTCTATGCATTTTCTACAGTAGGACACAGATTGTGTTTACTGATGGTTTCTAATTTGTTCTCACCTATTTCATGTCTGGATATACATTTCCAAGTGAGTGGGTAGATACCTGTGTTTAGGTATGAACTTAAACGAATCCTCACCCGTTTCTTGGTTAAGCAAACCAAATTGTTCTCATCTTTCATTTTTGTAGTAGGACTGGGCAGGATAATTTTATACATCTGGCTTGGTGAGAGACCTACCTTGCAAAATAAAATCTTAGCAGATTTTTGACTTTTAATAGATTTGCACTGTAAGGTCACAGGACTGTTTATCAATTGACTATTAAAGAATGCCTAAGACCCAGAATTTTATGGGGAAAATGAAAACTCAAAGCATTTAGTTTCCACTGCAACCTGAAAAAGCACCTGTGAAGTGTTCAGTAACAATGCTGTGGAATGCATACAGAGATGGAAAGGTAGACTTCACAATATATTTCTAACTACTTGGGGGTTTATTTGCAAAATATTCTGGAATTTGAATTTTACCTTATACTTGTGGCTAATTTAGCCATTTGGGGGAAAAAAAGGCACAAAATAAGCTTGCATTCCACTAGCTGATGTGCTTGGCTTCATTGAACAAAGAGTTAAAAAAATATGGGGTTTTTTTGGTTGATTTTTTTGCAGTAGTCCGGAATAATTACAGTAGAACATTAGTAAATGTCACAAAGATACCTGTCTTAAAAACATCCCTACTGACAAAACCTGCTGTAGAGTGAACATCTAATTATCCTGAGAGCATTTAGAAAACTCTCTTCCCATAATTATGAGGAAATTGAAAGATTGGCTGAAATACAGAGATCATGTAGGCTCATTTAGTCTTGGGACTTCAGCATAAGATTTTTGTGTAGTTCTGGAAATACTGAATATCAACGTGGCTTCAGATCAGATACTTTCTTTGCACTAGCAAAGTAATTTCTGGTCAAAGAATTTCTTGTCAAAGAAAGCTTTTGTTAAAATTTGAAATTTTAACGTGTGACTATTTCTTTAAATTCACATTATAACTGGAGAAATTGAGTGAATAGTATAACTGATATTCTGAGCAGCTACAACCTCCTATACAAAGGTACATTTGTGGGGTACTTCTATATCTTTAGCCTTTCATGTATTTGTGATTTTATCTTCATAAAAATTTTGTCAGTTTCTGATGACATGAAGGTGTTTTCCAACACAGTATCTCTACTCCATTTAGTCCTGCTTGCCCAGTTTTCTGTGTTTATACATCTTGTGACAAAAGTTCAGTTCATATTGTCAGCCTTCTAAAAATCAAATATCAAGGGTAACCTTGCTGTTCACCCTCCTTCAGTGCTAAGATGGATAAATTGTCTGTATCTTTCCCCCAACTGTCTAGTCAACCAGCTGGGACCAGAGATGAACCTTTAGATTTTTGAACATCGGCAAGATGGTGTTTTGCATTCTGATATCCAGGACAGCTGATCCAAATTCACTTTGAAGTTTTTTCTGGGAGGATTAATCATTCTCCAGAGGCGTTTCCTCTTTTTGCTTTTTGTTTGCTTGTTTGCTTCTTGCTGGGTTGTTTTCTTTTTCTTCTTCTTCAGTCATGTCACTGAATTGTGAAAGTATCAAAAATCAGGTGCAAATTTCTTGAGGGCTGTCTTGGTGGCCTTAGCTCTTCCTGCTTCCTGTAACTGTCATGCATGCACAATTGTGTAGACCTTTTTTTAGATAATGTGCCCATATCTATACATACAGATTAGTCACCCTGTCCTCTTGTTCTCGAGTGCATGATATTGTTTAGAGTCATCTGAATAAAATGACAAAGTTGTGGGTGGAGTAGCAGAAGGTGGAGGCATTCTGCAGGAAATGAACAGCATCCATCAGATCAGGCTGCTTTTGTGGGCCTGTTGGCATCTCAGGAAGAGGAGTGAGTGTGTGGCCCTAAGCGTATTTGGATTTCTGAATAAGGAAACTGTCTTTCTTTTTTGCTTTGCTTTGTTCTGATTTTTCTAAGTACGTAGGATAAGTGTTTTCTGTATACTAGTAAGACTGTGCCAAATTTGTATTTTTGTCATGCTTCACATTTCTTATTGTAAGCAACAGGATGTGGCCCTAAATACTGACTTGGAAAAGTGGAAAAGTGTAATTTCCATGTAGATCTGTGCTGCTGTTCTTCTTAGGTAAAGAATGACCTGCTAGACATTTTCAGCTGGATTAGAATTTGGAATCCCTTATTGTTTAAATGTTTATGCTTTAACAACCATTAATTATCCCCTGTGTCCAAGCCCAACTCATTTAAACAGAATTGATTTTTATTGTCATTACTGTCAGAGCAAATTGCTGCTGATGTCAAAGATTTATGACTGTGCTGTGCGCTAAATATTTCTGTTGATTCCTAATAAGGCTCAACAGGAAAAAGAAACTTGACCAGGAACCCAATTTGTTTGTATCAAGTATTGCTACCAAAAAATCATAGAAGGTTTCAAATCATACATGAGCACATGCTCATGATTAACACTTGCAGCTTCGAAACCACATTCCTGTGAAAGCTGAAAATTCACAAGTGTAAATTCCTGTAATCAAACTACTATTGCTCTAATTGCAATTGCTCAGTTAATCTTTGATCTCTGGGGTGTCTTTTGTTGGGTTTTTTGTTTTGTTTGGGTTTTTTTGAGGCTTTTTTGTTCTTGTTGGTTTTTTTCTTTCCTAGGCACATGCATATGTGGGGAATGCACATGCCATGATGTGGACCCAGCTGGTGACTGGGGAGATATTCATGGAGACACTTGTGAGTGTGATGAAAGAAATTGCAAAGCAGTGTATGATAGATATTCTGATGACTTCTGTTCAGGTAAGGATTGTATATAAAACCACACTATGTGTAGTTTTATTTAAAAAGCACCCAGCTAGGCTGATCTTCCTCTTCTCTCATGCTGCAATTTTCATTTTCCTATCTTAAAATACACCAAGTTTTACCTGTGTTTTTGGTGGACTTTTTCTGGAGAGGGAGGTGGATTGGAGCGGACTTTTAAAATTAAAAACATAATTCTGTAATTTCTTTTGCTATGCCATTGAACAGCATTCTGTAAATATGAAATACTTTTTGGTGTCTGTCTCCCTTCTAATACTCTTGTGTTCAGTGCAACCGAACATAAATTGGAGAATGGTTGAGACTTTAAAATGTAGATACATCCTTTCTTGGAGAAATTTGAATTTGAAAGTTTGTTAGATCAAATTTTATTTGTTATTTCATGTTATTTGACAAGGAGAGGATAAGAGGAAGAAATTAAAGGAAAAGTAAATAAATGAGTTAATGAAAACCAGTCCCCTGAGAGTACAAATTGACCTGAGAACAAGTAGAGCATCAGTAGGTGGAAAATATGAATTTGTTGCCCAGCTGCACATCACTGACTTTATATCTTAGACATTTCCACCTTCCTTTTCCATCTACTTCAGATCCTTATATTCAAATCAGTTAGCATCCATCCATCCCTCCCAGGTTTGCAGTGTATTTAGATGACTGCTCCATGGATAACTAACAAAAGCTGAGATTCTGAGAGAGACCTTGCATATGATTTTGTATAGTTGCTAATAGAGATGCTAATGCTAGGCAGGATTGTTCAATACACAGCATGCAATTTGTACACACAGGAACTCTGCAAAAACAAATGAGTGTGGTTTCAAAGGCATTAGACAGATTAGAGGTTGTCAGGTCAAATGCATCCTGTAGAAATCTAATCTGGCCTAATTAATAGTAGGGAGAATGCAGTCACATCAGGGAAAATAATGATGTGGCATTTTGTCTTGCTATTACTAAAATGAGGGATCCCTCATAGAAA
>NW_008679690.1:195632-203204 GCF_000695815.1 Acanthisitta chloris | reverse complement strand
CTAAACCCAACATGATAAAATTTTCAGCCACTTCTTTGCCTATTAAAAAGGTGAGAGGGTTTTCAACTGTTGTGTTTGGGATTTTTAAAAATAAATATTGATGATTTGCTAGCTAAAAAAATGAGGAGGAAAAAAAGCGAGAAGCATTTCTAAAAACCTTCAGTGAATTAATTTGCTAGATACAGTTTCAGCCACCTAGAAATGCTGTATAGGCTTATTTAATGAATAAGCTGGAAGGATGTAGAACTGCAGCCACAAAAGCAGCAGGAAGATTGACTCTGGGATGTTGTGAATTTTTGAATGTACCATTGTGTTGTTGTCTGTGTTTTTAGCACTCAGGGACTAATCAAAACAGCATCAGCTAAGGAATACAAAGCTACAAACCAACATGGTAAATGTGTTCTGTAGTTAAGGGTAAACACAAGAGTTTCAAACCTAATTAGATTACAGCAAACCTGTGGCATCTACAGCTAATGCTGCATCACTGAATCAGTAATGCTTGAACTCACCTGGACATTATTACCATTGCAGCTGCTGCTGCCCAGGATGATAATGCTTATAAGAAAGCAGAGGGTAAGAAAGTACAGACAGTTACAAGGTAGTTGGGGGAAAGATATTGCCATTTGACATAGGATTAAGGATGAGTACAGTGTACTTTATTACACAGACATAACTGTAAATGAGCAGAGGAGATACAAAAGGAGGGACTCATATGACTTTCTTGATGTAAGTAAAACTCATGTTGAAGTATAGTTTAATTTTTCCATCTAGTAATCAAAAATTTTCATACCAGTTATTTTTATCCATTCTCTTTCCATTACGTTTTAGAAAAGCCTAATTTAGCCATAGCTGGTCATCCAAGTATACATTCCTCATATAGATTTTTCAAAAAAATCCGTTTTCACATGAAGCAGTGTGAACAATATCTTTTAGTCCTGCTGTTTAGTCCTGTTTCAGAAATAGGCAAGATCCATAAGTAGTAATTTTGATTTATTGTGTTAGGCAGATTCTGCAATTAAATAACAGATTTAAGAGCAGAATTGTAATTGGATAGCTTTTTTATTTGCTTATATGAAATAAATTTACATACTGCTCGAAGTGTGCACACATTAGATGTGTCTGCAAGATATCCTTTTTTTTTCATAATTATTTGTAAATTGATTTAGAATAAATTTAAGAGGGATTAGCCAGATTAGGGAAACTAATCCATCTCTCTTAAAACCTTCATCAAACAGAGATGATACAAAATTCTCTTGTCTTGTTCTGCCTACCTAATAGGTAGAGACAGGAATTCACAATGTCCTGAGCAGCATATTGAAATGAAAGGAAATCATGTTTTCATGTAGAGTTTTACTGTAACTGAATGAAATGCTATGTTTATTTCATAAACTACAAATGACAGGAATTGACAGCCCTGCTGTGAGGATTTAGCATCACACAAGAGCAGCTTCCTCCAGAAGCTTCATATGGCTTGAGGTGACTGTCAATTCAAAGTACATCATATTGGCAACTGGATGCCTTCTTTTAACACCTGAAGTGCTATTCAGTATCTTACTGAATTATTTTCTATGAGAAGTGTTCTCAACATTAAAGTGATTCTCCTAGTTTAAAGAGATAATGGCTTTCATGACTTGACACAGAAAGAAAAAAGGCTTCCATAAGAACATTCATGCATCTAATTAGCTCCTTTGCTGTGGCTCTAGCAAAGAAATTATTGTATGAAAAACATAATCCTCTCATAAGTATCTATCTGGATCAGGGAACATATGTCCAATTCACAGCCCATCAGCAGGTACACATGAAAGCAGAGGACAGAGTCATGGAATCACAGTAAGGTTTGGGTTGGAAGAAACCTTAAAAATCATCTGCATGCATCTAATTAGCTCCTTTGCTGTGGCTCTAGCAAAGAAATTATTGTATGAAAAACATAATCCTCTCATAAGTATCTATCTGGATCAGGGAACATATGTCCAATTCACAGCCCATCAGCAGGTACACATGAAAGCAGAGGACAGAGTCATGGAATCACAGTAAGGTTTGGGTTGGAAGAAACCTTAAAAATCATCTGCTTTCAACCCCCCTGCCATGGACAGGGACACCTCCCACTAGATCACATTGCTCAAAGCCCCATCCAAACTGGCCCTGAACACTTCCAGGGATGTGGCATTCACAGATTCCCTGAGCATCCTGTTCCAGTGCCTCACCATGCTCACAATTTCAGAATTTCTTCCTAATATCTAATCTAAGACTACCCTCTAAACAAGAGGAAACCTTTAATGCTTTTCAAGGAAAACAAATAACTGATGTAAAGAAAAGTTATTCTTGTGAAATTAGCAAGGCATAATCTGAGAACTACTCTGATGACTTGTAAAACGTTTACTTCCTCCCATTTTCTCCTTGTTAACTGATAAATGCCTATGTTTTAGAAATATAAGCCAGTCTTAAAATGCAAGTGTGGTTAGAAAGAGAGATGAAATCTGTGTTGCTATAGTCTTCAAGAGGAACATGGATACAGAAGTGGGCATTAGAAAAATGCTTTGGTCCTGTGTCTGGTGAACGATGACTATGTGAAAATTGTGGGAGAGATTGTGACCTGCTGTCAGAGCTCATGAAAATAAATGTTTGATTTTGTGTCAGTAAATGTTTTTGCTGACTATCAAGCTTTTCTTAGTACTAGGAACATTTTGCATTGCCAGAATCTCACTGCTTTATACAAATAAAATTAAGTGCATGATGAATGGAGAAAGACAATTATTTTGTTTTTTCTTAGGATATATTTGCATTCACATAGAGGAACCAGAATGTTTGGATGGTTTTGCAGGTTAAGTTCTCATGAGAGATTCACTCTGGACTACATGGCTATCACATTTTTTTTCAAAGTGACTTCCCAGAAAAGATTCTGTGGAGTTCAGTTTCTTCACCTCACCTCAATTTGCCCAGTGAAAGTTGTGTTTATGTTGCTATGTTCAGACATGCTCAGGAAGGGTCAAGTTAGCCAATGAGATACTAAAACCCTTTTTAAACTGCCCTATTGAAATGAGAATTATGTCCAGTATTCTATTATTTGTACATCACTGCTTTGTAGAAGGCACTGGTTTGAGACTTGGAATTGGTATGGCATTGCTGTCACTAGTAGATCACATTGATTCCAAGTAGATAAAAGATAGTATTGATATATTTCTAAGACAATATGCTGCAACTGTAGTAGAAAAGGAAGAACATAGAGGTAAATGAAATACTGCCTTATGACATCTCTCTTTTGCAAACAGTAGTGAAATGTGCATTTGTAATCTTTATTTCACCCTTTTTGCATGTAGACTCTATGCCAAGTGACAAAGCATCCCTTAATAAAAAAAATTAAAAGGAGAAACAGCTTAAATAGAATGGTAGACCGGTGCTATTTTCAGGGGGAAAAAAAAGGAGAAGTGAATAGTGAATTGATTGTACTTTTTTTGCCAGTCTAATTACTCAATAAAGCCACAACTTTGATAAAGTTCATCTAATCATGAGGTTTTAATGCCTGTCATCAGAATGGAGGTTAATCTATAATTGTATTCATTGTAAAGGTCATGGACAGTGTAATTGTGGAAGGTGTGACTGTAAAGAAGGATGGACTGGGAAAAAGTGTGAGCATCCACATTCTTGTCCATTGTCAGTTGAGGAAAGTGCTAAGAAATGCCAAGGAAATTCTAACTTGCCTTGCTCTGGAAGAGGTAAGCACATTTCTGGAAGAATTTTCATGCCCTTAAAATGTACTTCCATTAAAAGAATTTTTACATATACGCAGCATTACTAGTACTGAAAAATGTGTATTTTCTTCGCTTACTGTGTGTGAATCACACCTGCACAAATTGTGAATTAGGCGAATGGAGGAGAAGAATAAAAAGGTCACCTATTTTTCCCTGTCATCTTCTGCTTTATGTTTTATTTCACATCTCTTAACATTTGTTTTAGAAGTTTTCAAGGATGCTTTGAAGATTACCACAGTTAAGCCTTTACTAAAGATACATTAAGAATATGAACCTATTCTGTGCATTCGTTGACAAATGTGCCATTAAGTTTTCAGCCTGTGTAAAATTTTGTGGCACTGTCTTGGTAAGAACTGTTTGGATTTACTCTGCCTAAGAAACTCCCAGTTGAGTGCAGGACTGACTTCCATAAAATACAGTTGTGCTTCAGCACACTTAGCCAGTTGGCCACTGTTATTTCATTTGAAAGCACTGCCTTGTGACACTGTAGCCTTTTCCAAAGTTTTGACTAAAAAAGTATACTAAGTCATACATACACTTGAAATACACATTGCAAGCAGAAGAAATATTTTCTCAGAAGGAAAAGCACCTACTAATTTTCATCTGCCACTGTGTGAAATGTGGGGTGTTTTTGCAGAGACAAAAGAGAAAAGTAAGTATGAGACAGTATATTGCTAGAACTGGTAATTGAAGCTATTATGAATTCTGCCCACTTAAGTATTTGCTGAGAAAGGTCTAAAGCTACTCTTGAATTACTACATTTGATCCTAAATCTCAGTTAATTTGCAATTTCTTCTTTCATTAGTACAATGTAACATAGTTAAACCTGTAGGCTGTCCACCCAAGTTAGCTGTGTGGTAAATGTATTTTCTCCCCCTGAACACGCACTGCAGCTCATAACTTAGTAAATGCAGCATTATCAGTATCTTAAAAGAACTATGTGTTAACAGACTGTTGCTTGCTTTTCTCTTAATAAAGTTACACTTTTCCAGCAAAATCTGTCTTTTCTTGCTAAAAATTTACAAAATAAATTTTAGCTACAGGTTAGGTGAAAACTGAGCTCTTGTGGAGTATTAACTGCATTTTACTGTTTATGATTCCAAGAATGAAAACTGAAAGAAAGGAGGGTTAATTTTTATTTAATTTTTTTTTTCTTGTAATACTGACTTACTTTTTTTCTGGTTCTCATTGGATGCTGAATTTCTCTTCTTTCATCTGCTTCAGTAGGAGTTGTGTATGTTGAGAATTTGAAGTCAGTTCTATGGTTGAATTGCATTGTGCACAATTAGAGGCAAATGACAAAGAGTCATAAAACTGATTTGAATTCTAGTAAAGGTACAGTCAAGTGATGGAGAACATATGTTCTATTTAATATTTAAATTGTATTTCAAATTTTGACATTTTATATTAAGCATCATGAGAAAAGTAAGTTTAAAGATTCCAGTATTAATGTCAATAATTCTAACCCCTTGACTTTCTGAAAAAACACCTATTAATGCTGGCAGTGAGACAAGCCCCTTTTATTTGAATTCATTTGACTAAGCATCTGTTGGTCAAAATATTCAGATAAAGTACAAAAAAAATCTATTGAAACAAAAGGCTTAATTGATAGTGGCTTTCAATGAACTTTGACTTCCAAAAAAAGAAGAGATCACCAAGGTGTTTGTGGAGTGCAAAAGGTGCAGATGTGGATCTAGGTCACAGTATGATAGACAGCTGCTGTAATGAAGGAACAAGAGATTCTGCATGCTGCACATACCAAAACATTTCCATGCAAAGTGACATTTGAAAATGGAAAGTGGTATCTTGTTTTACTTCTATGAAAAATTGTGTTTAGGAAATTGGTAAAGAAAAGGAGAAGAGATATTTTAGTCCACTCATCTGTGCTTTACTGGACAGTGTATTTTTCTTACCTTGGACTCCCTGGATTTTCCTTTCTGCCATGATATTGTGGATATAACAAAAAATGTAAGAAATTTCCTGCACTGCTGAAGCAATGCAGGTGTTTAGTTCCTATGAAAAATTGCCATTGGACTTGCACAGTTAAATTCTTTGGTCCCTTTTGAAAATCATTCTGCTTGTCATTATAGCTGGTCATGGGCAGAAGTGTTACACAAGAAAATGAAACAGAAAAAATATTTCCAGTCAAACACAACTCCCTTCAGGTCTTCAGGGGTGGGAAAGGCCATGGACTTCTAACACCAGCTCCAATTTTTCTGATGTGCATTGTGTGATAAGGAAGGGAAAGTTCCAAATGAAATCAACATGTTACCTCTACCATTTGAGGTTTATTGTTTGGTAACCACCTTGTAATATATTTCCCCTGCCTACGGTGCAAGGACAGTAAGTCCTCATACAGGTCAGTAACCACTGCACAGACTTCAGTTACGATATTCTGGTCCTAAGATTAACAAAAACTGTATCTCCTAGATGGTATTTTCTTGTTGAAATGTTAAGCATGACTTCCAAATGTGATAATCCTGCACTTGAGCAATGTTAAAAGAAAATAAATCCATGCTGCCCGAGGAAGCATTGAATAAATAGCCCTGCAAAGCTTTGGGTGGCTATTTTTAGGTTTTTGTACATTTAACAAAACTTTCTGATAAGGAAGGCTATAAAACTCTCAGTGATTCAGCTTCAGTCTTTAAAATTTCCAGTAATAATTACAGAAGGTGAACCAGAAAAAAATACTGAAAATAACCAAATCAAATCATGCTACCAAATCTTCTAAATTCCTCATAACAAAAAAAGTTTGGGATTTATACATATTTGTGTCAGAGATTTGGGATGGCTTATTAAAAAAAAATAATCATCATTTCAATTCACAAAATTGTATAATATCACAAAAATAAATATGGCAAAATGATACTTTTCAAAAATTTTCTATTAGTCTGAGGGACTCAGTGTTTACATCTTTGAACTTAATTTTGGTAAGGTGCTTATTTTATACCTTATATCTTGCTTTTACAAGTAATTATAAATGGAAAAGTGAATGTGAGCCTAATCTTACCTGGGTATTTTTTGTGATTCAATGACCCAATATGTTTGTAATATTAAATTTTCATCTGAGGTACCAGGTTTTTATGTAATTGTACCCAAATTTTTATTATTTACATATAAGAGAAATTATGTTTCTGTATAGACAGAAATAGAGAAAGCATCAACAGTGGAAACTAAGAGAATTGTCACATGCCACCCAGATTTTGAGAATCCCAGGTTCCCTTAACTATTAGCTAGGTACACTCAGCAAGAGAAAGAAAAGCTTCTGAAAAAAAGTTGACAGTGAAAGTTTTTTTAAAATGTGAAGCGTATCTGGAGTATGTAAAAGTTGTATTAAAATTTTTAGAGAATTAAAAAGATTTTATGAAGAACACAACCTGATTAGATAATTACTATCTATAAAATGCAATAGATTACAGTTTCTCAATCTGCATTTTGCTCTCCTGAGAGCAGATGAAGGAGTGAACTTTTATTTCACACTGCAATTCCCGTCCTGATTTTCCCCAGTCTCTCACAGGAAAACCAAGCTGTTTCATGGGTGCTGGTCAGCAAGTGGGGAGAGCAGAGAGGCTGCCAAAATATATTACAACATGGTCTAATATTTCCTAGCCACTTCAGTAGGTGAAGGAGAGAGAAGGCTTCATATTGACATGCTCAGCAGTAAATGAGAATGTCTACATGTTCAAATAATGTTATAAAGGCAGAGGAAATGTAAATACTCTCAGTCATATCAATCAGGCTGTCTATAACTTCAGTAGTTCCTGTTATATATAAAAGGAGAGAAGGATCACATGTAAATTTTGGGAATTAAAATACATTATCT
>NW_008679690.1:162212-195619 GCF_000695815.1 Acanthisitta chloris | reverse complement strand
CTACAGAAGCTGTAGAGGATGAGGATAGATTCTAACAAACTTCATTCATATAAAGTGAAGAATTCCTTCTACACTTTTATTCCTGAGAGTGGATTATTTTTCTTAAATTGCTGTGTGACTTTTCACTGTAGATGTTATACTTTCAATTTTCTCACAGTGAAAATCTGTCACACTTAAGAACACACTGTCCAGCGAGACCAGTGTCAGAGATAAAGGAAAAGAAACACCAAAAAATCTTTATGGTTAGGAATAAAGGGATAGCATATTGTTGTCAGGATTAAGGGACAAGACAAATCACTTTTTTCTTTAAAATGCACATCACTCACTTGAGTTTCCCCTTCAGGCTAAAAGCAGATTCCAAAATAGTTATAATAAAATAGCCTTCAGAAAGAGAACTGAAAATACAAGGAGTGGGTTTTGAGAATAATAGATGAGAGCCTTTTTGAAATAATCCTGTTTTCATCACTTACCCTTACTGAAGGCAGCCATCGCATGCAGATTTCCAGGCAAATAAATGATAAATCTTCTTATTGGTAGTGTCTTTTATCATTTAGATATCTTTTCTATAGTTGCTTTTATTTATTTGTGATATGGAGAGAATTAAACTGTTTCTTTATTGCTGAAATTCCTCCTTACACTTGTCCTCTAGCATCAGATATCTGAAATATGAGAGGATTTTTTGATTCTGTACTGAAAAATATTTCTGTTGGTTTTGCAAATGCTCCTAAGTCCCATTTTCAAAATATCCAATTCAGGAGTTCAAAAATTGTGTGGCATTTTGAAAGTTTACTGTCAGAGTTACTTTGCTGGTTCTTCTTTATATAAAATTAGTAGATGTAGATTGACTTAGTGGAAGAACATCAGTGCTTAATGCATTATTAAAGATTCCTTGTAGTGAACTAAGGTGGTGAATCAACCCCTGGTGTTCTGTAATGCATATTGCCAGTCTGCAAGATAAAGGGTCAGCGATGACTCCAAAGAGCAGTGCCATTCACCAGTGCCTTCTGTAAAGTCTTCATCCTATTTTAGATATCTTTGGATATATTGTATGATATACACTTTATGCTGCTTTGAAATATACTTCATCAAAGCCTTGGCTGATACAGGAAATGCTGTAAATTCCCATTGATTCCATGCACCAGGATATGCAGAAGAGAAGAGAAACACACATGAGACATTATATCTGTGTAGCAACAGGAGTGGATGGAAAGCAGAAAAAAGTAATGTGCTATAGTAGGTGTACTAAAGCGGTGTGCTAAAGCAGGTGTAACTATGCAGTTCTCTTCTGACCTTTGTGTGAAGTCTTACATGACAATAATAAATATGACATAAAATATTGTCAAGGTTTAACCCCAGCTATTAACCAAGAGCCACGCAGCAGTTCACACACTCCTCTACCAATGGGATGGAAGAGAGAATGAGAAGGGTAAAAGCTATAAAACCTCATGGGTTGACATAAAGACAGTTTACTAGAGAAAGCAAAAGCCACATACACGAGCAAAGCAAAACAAGGAAATAATTCATGGTTTCCCACAGACAGGAGGTGTTCAGCCATCTCCAGGAGAGCAGGACCCATCACGCGTAACGGTTCCTTGGGAAGACAAATGCCATCACTCCAGATGTCTCCCCTTCCTCCTTCTTCCTCCCACTTTATATACTGAGCATGATGTCATATGGTGTGGAATATCCCTTTGGTCAGTTTGGGTCACCTGTCCCAGCTGTGTCTCCTCCCAGTCTCCCCTGCACCCTCAACTTCCTTGCCAGTGTGGCAGTACGGAAAGCAGCAAAGGCCTTGACTCTGTGTAAGCTCTGCCCAGCAATAACAAAAACATCTCTGCATTATACCCTGTGCTCTGCACAAACCCTAAACATGGCTCTATACTAGCCTCTGTGAAGACATTTAATTCCAGCCCAAAACCAGCACAAGTATTCAGGTTGTAAATATTTTTAGGGGTTAGATCATCAACTACTACTATATAAACCTTTAGATGACATAATTCAGTATATCTTCAAGATTTTTAAATATATACAAACTGTAATCTAGTAAAGCTAATCTGTGCATCTCTCCAGGAGGTAAGTCTCTACAGACAGGTATGATGCCTTAAAAGGGCAGAAGAGCTCGAGGTGGTATGTGCCAGATCATGAGAATTAGTTCTGTGATATTAACACTGGAGCATCATTTACGATAGTTTTATGCCCATGCTGTTCTGGTTCTTTTGTTCTAAGTGTAGTTCTGAGTTAAGGACTCCGGGATCCCCCCCAAGTATGATATTGCCAAAACTGATCAACAAAAAATTCCTATTTCTGTTAGAAAATCATGGTTCCTAAGCCTACAGCTTGTTTACTTAGGAAAGGAAGATGAGAGTAGAAGTTGCTATTTGAATAATTCACTATACTTTATACATGACAGGATGGGGTCAGAGCAGAAAGCTGTAAACAATCCTAAGGTAAAATCTAGGTTACTACCTCTGCTACCAGCCCTTTACTGCAGCCTCTTATTATGCAAATTGTGCTGTTTAATTGAAGTGTAAATTACTCTAATGTACATCATCTCTGAATTTGGCATGCTGTTTTCATTCATTTTGCATGACCCATGCATTCTGAAGGAGGTCTTAATTAAAGCACTATAGTAGACAACCTGGCAGCAAGTAGTGTTATTAGCTGGTGTAACAAGAACAGAACATAAATGCAAGTCATGTGTCACATCTCTAGCTTTCACCTCATCAACTTTGAGACTGAACTCCGTTATACATCTGTGTGCTTCAAGCAGAGAGGCACTCTTGCTGTGCTAGTACTTTAATTCTGAGTGAGGTAGCATAGCAGTATTTGCTATACAATTTGGTGTACCCTTATATGCTGGACTGGCACTCTGAACTGCACTTATGGTCTGTTGAAGTCTAAGAAAAAAAACACAGGTAAATAATTGCATCACACTTTATTAGATTTGTCTATCAATAGTTTAGATCACTGATTTTAAACTGCTTCTGTGATTCAGGCTCTCTATGAGCCTTTCTCTCTCTCTCTCTCTCTTAATTGAAGTAGGATCCTCTTGAAGCTGCCTTTTGATAGGAAAGCCAATTTGGAACAGTTGAGAAAATTCCACCTTATTCAACCTCTGAATAGTTAATATATTTAACTTTTTTGGGGGGGGAGGGGTTGGTTTTGTGTTTGGTTGTTTGTTTGTTTGTTTTAAATCTGAAAGTGTTCTGGACCTCAAGACTTCAGTACTTCTCTGTAGCAAAAGCTACTTACTTATCTCTGACCCACCTACAGCACTCCTGGCTATTGTTTTTACCTTTTCCTGTTGTGTTTTTGGGAAACATCAAGTAGGGACAGAATAACCAAGGGAAGACTGTAAATCAAAACAACATTTCATTTCTGCAGTGAACCCTTCCCTGGAGTCCTTATAACTCAGTAATAAAAAAAATGGTTCATGAAGTACTTTGTTTCTGCCTAAGTGCTTTTCTAATCTGTTCTGGTAGAAGCAGGGTGTTGGAAGTTGTCTGTTTCTGAGATGTAGGTGATATTCTGAGAGTGAGGCAGTCCTGTAATAGAAGTACTAATGTCCTGAAGTTTCCCACTTATTTTCACAGTGAGAAGTTTGCAAAGCAATAAAGAGTCGAGGAAAAGTAATATATCTGTTTTAGGAATTAGGACTATGGGATAAAAGCCCAGTATAATAAAACAGTCTTATAACTGTGGCATCGATGACTGGTAGAGCAGCAACCATGGATGCCACCTCACAATGAGAATAATTTCAAATGCTCTTTTTCAGTATAACATGTTTTGATTTAAATATATTTTATTCTATTCTCACCAGTAAGAAAGGCAGTATAGGACAAAACAAATTCTGACATTTAAATGAATGTGCAGGAGGCAGGCACAATTATTTACATGTGATATATTTATGTAATTATTCATATGTGATATGTAATTATGTGTTATGAGTGTGGTAGGTGTCTGCTACATCTGACCAAGAAAGGATGTAAATGAAGCCTTCTCACAGTTGAAGGAAGCCTCAAGATTAGAGGCCTTGCTAATCCTGGGCAGTTTCAGTCAACTTGACATTTGCTGGAAGATCAGAATAGGTCAATGGAATTCCATTAAGATTAGGAATGATATCCCTCCCATTGTAAGAAAAGATCAGGTTTGAGATCACCTGAGGAACCTGAACAAGTCCATGGGACCTGATGAGGTGCATCCAAGGGTACTGAGGGAACTGGCAGATGTGGTTGCCAAGCAAGGCTAAATGCAAGGCCCTGCACCTGGGTTGGGGAAATCCTCCACATCAAAACAGACATGGGAGATGAATGGTTCAAGAGCAACTCTGTGCAGAAGGACTTGGGGGAAAAAATAGATATCTCTATCATTAGAGATTTTCAAAACTCTGTGGGTCACAGCCCTGAGCAACTGCACTGGGTGTACTTTGAGCTAACTGATCTCTGAAGACCCTTCCAGCATATGTGATTCCATGAGTCTGTGATAGTACATGTGTACATCCTGTAGTCAATCAGCTTTTATTTCTTGTGCAATTTGGAAGAGGTTGGGTTACAATTGTGCAAATGTTCATTCTGTAAAATGCATTCTTTCGAATTGGATGCCTTTGCTGGTTTTAAAGCTTATATACTTCAGATAGTAGAAACAATTCCGTAGAGTAGCTGTAACACCCAGTATGACCATAGATTTGTCATTCTGACAAATCTGAAAAGCAACCAGGTGGCTTTGTCATAAATCAATCCTCTTCATCATATCAACATCTACTAAATCACAGCATGTAATTTTGCTTTTCAGGAAATAAGAGCAAATTAAGTGACCCATGCACAGATTAGTGGCAGCCATTTTGTTTCAGAATTTCAAAACCTGGCATATGTGTTCGGTTTTGCATTCTTTCTGGTTAGAAAAGTAAAGGAGGATGTTTCCTTGCCTTTTTTTCCCCCCTTTTTTCTCCCCCTTTTCAGTCATTCAGCTTAGCTTTCGTTTTTCTCTCTGAGATCTCCAGAAAATAAAGAGATCAGTGCTTTTTTTGGCAGCTGTGATAAGGTTCTACATTGTGCCTTCACTGGTGAAAGGGGAGATAAATTGCACTAATACTTTTTTTTCTTTACTCATTGTGCCAATCTGCACAAGCCCACCAGCCAGCTAGCTCGCATGTTTTTGTTTCTAAGGAGCCATTTGCCTATTGGAGTGTATTTGGAGGCACTAGTTTAGGTTAGGTTAATCTGATGCATAAGAATGGCTAGGGTACAAAAGGCACAAATATGTAAAATATTTGACTTCATCATTTCACAGCTCAGGGAGGAATGTGTTTTTCTGGTGGTGATAAGAATTGACCACATGAAAGATCCCTTTTATTTTCTCAGTACTTCTGAAATGCTGCCATCTCTGGACACATTGCAAATTTCCTTTTGTGTGTGATCTGGTCTTCCTTGTTTTTGTTCCCTTGATAGTAAGTCTTCCACCAGCAGACAAAGACCTGTTTCATATGTGAAAGACATCTGTGAAGGACCTTGAAGGCCACAACTACCTTCTTTCTGGCAGCCTAGTTATCTTCTGTACATAGTCTCTTCTGTCTTGTTTAGTTTTCTTACCCTATATCTTCCCATTTTCAATTGGTGTGATCCTCTTGCTATTTTCTAAATGTCAGTACTCAGTGATTGTTAGTGTATCTTTTGATACCATTGGCCTGTTTTTTCAAGCACCCTTTTTTTTTTTAATTGTTTGAGCTTGACTACTTGTTTAGCAGAGCAGGAAACATAATATAGAAGGCAAACCAAGGAAAATAATTACCTTATTTTTATATAATATAAAAATCTCAGCATTGAAATTGTGATTCAGAAAAACAGTATGTGAGAAATAGTTTTGCCAGTGTTGTGTGTTAACTTGTGTTAATCTTTCAATAATGCCTGTTCTCTTTATGTTCCAGTGAGATTTATATCTGCAGATGATAAATCTATCTTAGAAGAATTCAACATATATTAAAAAGATGTAATAGATCACAGTCTTAAGTTATCAGGCCAATTTATGCTGTTTACAACTGAAAGAACATAGTTAGTATTAAAAAAGTTCAGGCAAAGCTTTACATAAGTGGATACTTCCAAGTGCTACACTTTGCTACAGGCTGGTAATTTTGGAACATTTTCCTGTAGTGGATTGCTGTAATTATAATAATTGCCGTTACCTAATCAAAGAATGGACTGACAGTCATTTGTGCTAGACTTCCTCTGAATCTTTTGTCTGGTCTGTCTCTTTTATTTGATTGGATAGTGAGCTGCAGATAGACCTGCAACATATCAAGGCCTTTGACAGATGGTGTGTGCTTGTAGACCCTAGAAAGGGAATATATTGTTGTCAATGCTGGATGGAGAAACTGCATATTCTTAAGCAGCAAATCCTGATAGTCAGAGGTTTGCAGTGACTTTAGTCACTTTAGTGACTTTAGTTTTGGCTGAAGGATGCCTAACCTACACTAAATATACTTGCTGTTTTGATATACTAAACTAATTTTTAAGGAGGTAGAACTTAAACTATGCCTTCCAGCCAGAGAATATCAAACCAATTAAAATTGGTTTTAATTTTTTAAGTAGGATAGATTTCTGCTACCCCAAGTCATCATCCTGTTTTGGCTCACTTCAAAAATGATTTCCAACACGAAGCCAGGATTTATGAATGTCTTGAGTACTTGCAGAGTTAGGGGAATGATTCTCATTGTCAAAAACATTATTCATTGAAATGTGCAAGGGTAATTGCAAGAAGTAATATTTATGCAATGCACACAACATGAAAGATAAATGTAAGTTCATTTTACATTTGTAGAAGCATCACAGCTGTTTAAAATGGGAATACCTTTAAGTACCTTCTATCTCAAAACTTCGGTACATCAAGTATTGATCACACTAACAGGAGACATTCCAAAAGAATCTCTGCTGGGAAAAAAAGAAGCAATCAAGTTGTCTGTACATGTTTATTTGTGGAAGCTGATTAGACTTCCCAGCTTTTTGACTAGAACAAATAACTGCTCTAAAGTCATGAAGTTGTACATTGCAGCAAAAACTGAAATGAAGCCCTGTATTTTCCAAAATTTTTACTCATTCCCATAATAAATGTATGTGTATTGAAACAGTAGTGTGTGAGTCAACTTGCATTTAGAAATACACAACTGATTGGTGCATACACAACAGGGTCAAGTCATCATGTTAAGCAGATGTTAGCTATTGTAAACACAGAGGAAGAGCCTGTTTGAGGTTCATCTTGAATTTATCTAGACATCAAAATATGAGATACTTTAGCCTTTGGTTTCAGTAGAGTGATAGTAGTTATAAATCAGAGGCAATTTGCCTGTTTCTTCTATATTTCTGTGAATTGTCATAATCCATACTTTACCCTACTGTCCTTAAAAGAATTGCTATCACACTAAAACCTTTTGATGCCCACTTTTGGCTTCTATGAACCCCACCAGTTTATGAAACTATTTACCCCAACTGTAATGATTTCCTACACTGCAAATAAAATGAGTAGAAATCTGCGTGGACTGGAACAAAGAATCTCTGCTGTTGATATGCAGATGGGAGTCCTTCTTCTGAATATCTTGTAGTTTGTAGAGTGTTTTAAGCTGCCTTAGCAGTGGCATTTTGACTAGTAAATTAAATTGTTCTATGAATCATGCCCAGGCACTGCAGCTGACTTGCCTGTAATGTCAGATTGCTAGGACAGCCACTGGCCCACTTTTGCCCTGGGCCAGCAAGTATTCTTTCCAAACAATTCCTGCTTCTAGTTCAGGAATTAGCGTGGGCTAGTGACAGGTCCCAGTAGGCAGTCTGGATGAGGTCACCGTCATGGAAGACAGCCTGATAGTACAGATGCCAGTTCTTCCATGCCAATTGGCCTCAGTGCCAGGGAACTATCCCAATCCAATTTAATTTACTGGTAAAGAGACATCTATCAAATACTGTACTGTTATCATTATTAGGAAGATTGACTCTCTTTCTGCACTGTGCTTGGTTTGAGTCTAGGTAGCCCCCAGTAAAAGATGAAAGGCAAGAGTTTCCAGCACATCTTGCCAAAGATCCATTGGTTACTCTGAAGCTGTTATCTGCTCTGTACCTTCTTCAAGACAGCAACTTGTGTAAAACAAATGGATCAATGCTGTCCTGAAATTGATTTTGTCATGTGACAGAAGATTAATGCATTTCCAGATTGATATAGTAGTTTAATTTCTCCCTTTTTTTGCGCTTCTTTTATGAAAATTTTTACTTACAAATCTCTGAAAGACCCTGAAAATTCAAATAAAGCCACCTTTTAAGCTGAAAAGTACTAAGAATTGAAAGTATTCAGATTGTTGGTGAACACCATAATAAATGGTTTTGCAGAATCTGATATTTGGAAAGGAAGCCTGGACTTGATGAAATAATTTTAGAAGTCCTACATTCCATGGTAAACATGGCACCCCATCCTTTTTCTTAACTGGATTTAGTCCTGACCAGGTTCTAGCCTAATCAATGCTTACTTGCTTATCTGTCTCATACTTTCTTGTCTAAGGAGTTCCTTATCTCTCTGCAAGTATTTTGCTATATCCTGCTGATTGTACAAAACGAATTATTCCAGTCCCATGGTATCTGCATATCAGTAGTGTATTTGAAGCAAATAGGTACAAAGATTAAAAATTTCTTTAAATTCTGTAAAGAAGAAAGCTATTAAAGAGCTAAGAACTTTATTTTTCTGGTAGTCAAAAACAATCTTGCATGTTTATATCAATAGTTATGTTCTGCTTTATTAAATTCTAAAGTGTTGCTTGTCAGCTTTGCATTAAGCACTGACTGGTACATTAGAGATGCAGGTAAGAGTCAGAGCACTATAAATGTATTTATTAAGTCAGTGAATCTCATTTTCAAAGCATGTAGGCTTTCCTATCAAGAACAAAAGTCCATCTTTTTTAACAAAATAGCTTTAAGACATTAATACATTTAGCAAATGCTGAATTTAAATAAACTTGACCTTGATATTTAAACTGAACTTTTGCTGTACCACTTCTTGAGGTTGTTTCTTTGGTGTGAACACACATAGCAATCAATTATATGATTTCTAAGGAAAAAAAAAACCCTCAGTACCTTGCAAAAACATGTAACATTGGATTTTTTTCTCTGATGAAACTAAAAAGGAAAATAAGATCTTTAGACTTTTAAAGGTCTAACAAACACCTATTGATAAAACTCAGCAACATTTTTATGTGGCTCTTTTAAAGTATTTTGCTCCCTGTAATTGTATAAACAGTTGCATCCTTGCTTTGCGTAGGAAAGCTGAAATGGCAAACATAAGCTCCCTGAGAGAGAGATATGGAATTGTTTCCCTAATTTTACATGCTGCTAGAGATATTTGTGTGCTATGAGACCTGAGTACAGACTGGACTAAAAATTTTAAATGGAAGCAAGGAACATGAAGAGAAGTGAGATTAGGGAGAAGTATCTATGTTTCTGATTTCTCATTGAGGGTTTTTGCATTTATTAGTGGAAAGTTAGCAACTAAAAGCCTAAATACTTTCTGAAATCATTGTTAGTTATATTTAAATATTGATATGAAACCCTGGGCATTAACTCTAAGGTAGATTTGTTTTCTGCAATTTATATTTGGAGAAAACTTTTGGAAAGTTCAGTAACAGTTCGAAGTCAAGAAAAGACAGGCTGCAAGTTAATCTTCATCAATCAATCATTCCTAACAGTCGTCTTCTTCCCAGTAAAAACTCTTTGTCCCAGAAGTTGTAACTCCCTTTCTGAGACAGAGTTTCACAGAACAAGAAATTGCTGTAATACATTATGTCATTTTTGTTTCCTGACTGCCACTAATGCACTTTTTTTACTGGAACTGCTGCAGTTTTTCTAAGTAATAGGCCCGTGGGTTCAAATGTTCTGCCCTTTCCTTGCCATCTTCATTTGTCCAGTGCTCAGAATACTTTTGGGAGACAGTTTTGTCAGTTCAGTTAGAAAAATTATTTTATGGCACACTTGAAGTTAGATATTTGTTCGTGTCTGTTCTCTTTAGTTTGTCTAAATCACACTTCAGAAAGCCAATAAAGGAAGACATGACTCCAAAAAATAAGTGTTTCTGATTAAATCATACTTTCTGTGAAATTTACTGTTACCTCAGCTTGCCAGTTCCAAAATTCAAAGCATAGTGTTGAGTAAAACCAAACAAAACTGCTGTCTTACATTATAGAACTTTTCAGAAAGACACATAAATACCAGATTCAAGAAACTGCTGTCATAAAGATATTAATACTTGCTGAATCTGATCCTTCTGAGACATAGAGGCGGAGAAGGGCAGACAAATGAGATAATTAATATTAATTGTGTGATTTGAACCTTTGGATATTTTTGTTGTTTTGGGTTTTTTGTTTGTTTGTTTGCCTATTTTATTTTCTCTCATGGGTCATAGTCATGGATTTGCAGCTAGAGCATCTGAAGACATGCTGTTCCTAATTTTTTATAAAGTGCAATATGTACAGCCTTTTTATCTCATAGGTTCTATAATAAATATTACTGTCTACTTTACTTATTATAAATCAGTCATTGCCTAAATGCCTGTTTCAAAATGACAGCACTTTAGCAAGGAATGATTTTGGAAAGTTGTAGGACAGAGAACTGAACAGGAAACTATGTGTCTTGTGGAGTCCTTTTATCAGTTTATCCATGAATCTTTTAACTGCATTGTCTCCCTCAGTTATGCAGGGCAACATTGGAACTGTGTGCTTGGAGTTAATTTGTGCTACTCATTGCTTGCTATGCATGTCTTTCTTCTCACTGTGAGAGGTGTCCATTTAGTAACTATGCCAGTGCTGTGTATGTTTGTAAAGCTGTGGAACACACACACACAGAAAATCCTTCTTTCTAAGTGGGTCGTGAACCCAGCCTCTTAGTTCCCACTGGGGATTTGTTTCCAAACATAAGGCAATGATTAAGAATAGACATTGAAGAGAAACCTGGAACATAACACCTTCTTTCAAATTTGGAGATTTCTCTTTTTAAATAAATGACCTTTGAACTTGTTCACAGTGTATGAAAGCTGCAACCTTACCCCACCTAGCAACTTACAAACAGTGCTACTTATTGTTATTGCCAGTAGATGGCATTCTTTATATTAACTAAGTAACTGAGAGTTAGAAACTTTTTTGTCAGTTTTTGTTTTGGAGAAAGGGAGGGTGGACAATAGACATTTGCTTTTCAGAGTATTCGTAAAAGTCATACATACATGCTATTTTGAAATGTTTATCATGATTCCTTACTCCAACAAAGCAATCTTACTTTTTTTTTCTTTTTCAAAGTGAAAGTAATTTCAGAATCATGTAATGATGCAATCCAAATGATTTAGTTATTTTTGCTTTTATTTTGGGTAAAGAAGAGGAAGGGGTTTTTTTTCCTCTTTTGGAAGACAAAAGTTCAATATTGCTGCTTTCATTCTAGAAAACATCCTTAAAGAAACTTTTTTTCTGCCTCATTGCTTATTGTCTGCAACACCTACAGACTATAGACACAACCAGTTTTTCTGTAGTAGATCTGTAATGACCTGTGACAGAACTGAGGGAATAATCCAGGACCTAAATCCAGGTGTAATTTATAGCTCTCCAGCCATTTAGTCTTGCGTTTTTCCCCCCTTGAATGCTTAATCCAAAACCCACTAAAGTAAGCAAGGAGATGTATATTGGCATCAGAAATGTTTTGACCTATTTCAACACATACCTAAATGAGAGGGCTGCCTCAAAGAAAGGTATATTGATGGAAGCTAACCAGAAGATTTTTCATGCATTAATCACATTGGAACCCATGACCTTTGCAATGATAAATGAGCAACTGAAGTGTAGAAGATATTTCAAGATCCATTAAATGCAAAAATGTATTGCATATTCCATTGCATAATCCAGATATTAATCCTCGTGGCTTTAGCATGTACTGAATGTTTATTTCACAGGTACCAACAGGTAGATAGGAGCCAGACACCCCCGAGGGTGTGTGGACTAGAAGTCTAATTTTCCCAGCTGGGATACTGGAACTCAGTACACTTGGTTCAGTATGTGAACTCGTTCCATCACTTTATGACTGTACAGTACCCAGATGTGAGCTTGAGGTGAATGTGAGCAGCAGCCTCTCAGATTCTGAGCAAATGAGCCTTCTCAGGCTGGAGGAGGTGCTGCCAAATATGGAATACTGTCTAGCTACAACTATTGGTGATGATTAATATGTATCTATGAAGTAATGAATTCATATCAGCAATGGCTTAGCAAACCAGCTTTGAATGGCAGTGCCTTTAAATCTTTAATAGTTTACAATGGTGTAGGTCCATTGACCTAGACAAGCTTACACCCTGTAACACTGAAGAGACAAAATAGACTTCTACTGCACATTTGTGCTTACTGAAAAAAATTAAAGATCTATTATTCCAAGGACCATTGGAAGTACTCTGTGCTGTGCCCTCGTTACAGAGGTGATTCTTATCACAATCCTGTAGTTTGAGGAGCAAATTGAGAGCCTGAGAAGAACAAAGATATTTTAATTATGTTTATGATTTTGGACAAAATGGCCATGGGAAGAATATTCAGGTTCTAGTAATGCTCTGCTACCCAGAGGTTATTCCATTTACCCAGCCTGCAATTGAAATGTCTTTCAAAAATTCTGCTTACTTAGGGAAAATGCTGCCATATCAATTTGTCCCAAATACTACCTTAACACATAAGGAATCACATTAATTTTATGTTGCGTAAGGAGTAAGATATTTATCTCTCACTGCACAGAGGGTCAGATTTTTATACAGAACACACACTGGAGCATAATTGAAGAGTAGCTCAAAGCATCTCCCACCCTTTAAAATTTCATGTCAGCTTGGAATGAACTCTGAAGCTAAAAGGATGTAACATAAACCAGAAATATGACAAACATATGCAGACATGTTTTTATGTATGTAATGACATACTAGAATTCTGTTTGCTGCTTATCTGTTAAATTAGAGGTGCAACTTAATATTTGTTGAGTAAATTTGATTTAGTATCCCAATCCATGCCTTTACCAACGAGCAGGCTACAAATCACTATTGGATTGATAATTAACTTGAACTGGCATCCAAATGCAATGAATTCTGGATCTTCTCATTCAAATTTTTACCTCTAGTAACAATTTTTGGGCTTGTACCCAAATGAGTAATAGTTTTGTTTCATTAGTTTCAGCATGTTTTAATACTTAAAAGCTGTTACCATAACCAAGAAACATGCTAGTCTTTTTTTTTCCTCTTTTGGATATAGAAAGAATGGGATAATTAGTCTGAACAGCCTGGAATTTTATTTTATCTTTTTGTCTCATATTGCAGATTCAAAGATATTTCTAGATACCTCTCTGTGACTTTTGTTACTGATCTGTTAGCAATTTGAATGTGATGCACCATTGATTATCATATGATATAGATATTTGCAAGTAATAATCAACTCAGAGTCCTCTTGGTCTCATATATATGATGTAGTGAATTTCATTATTGGCATTTTACACTGATTAGTCACAGGTGAATGATTTTTGACCGGAGATATCACCCACAGTCTTATGGTCAAGAATGTATTTGTCCACTATTTCTGAGGATACAGAGGACTAGTAATTGAATAATGAACATCCAATGAAAACTATGTAAGCATCTCGAGTAATTAACACAGCAAAAATGAAAAGGGTAATGATGAACAGAGGTAAAGCATAAGAAGTGTATATATGGCTCTATCATTTCCTAAGCCTTAAGAGTTCTTTGGTGGCAATGGCAACCAAGCAAAAGCAGGGGAAAAAAAAGCTCTGAAGAGACAGAAGGAGGGGCATTGCAAATATAAATATAAATTTATTAATTAACGTTAATACAGGTTTTCTTGAAGTCTGAAATGAAGTGTAGAATCATAGAATCATAGAATCAACTGGGTTGGAAGAGACTTCAAAATCATTGAGTCAAACCCTACCATTGTCACTAGACCACGGCACTAAGTGCCACATCCAGTCTCATCTCGAAAACCTCCAGAGGTGGTGAACACACCACCTCCCTGGGCAGCCCATTCCAATGTCTGATTACTCTCTCCATAAAAAATGGCTCATGTTCAGCTTTCTATCTATCCAAACTCCCAGGTCCCTTTCTGCCTGACTGCTCTGTCCCCAGCCTGTAGCGCTGCATGGAATTGTTATGGCATGCAGTTGCACCTAATCAAAGCTAGATGTGCAAATTCTGTCACTTGTAGAATTATCTTGCATTCCAAACCTCAGACATTAATTACAGTTTCATTCTTGGGTCATCTCAGTGACTATACTAACAGTAGGTCACAGGAATTTTAGAGAAAACCTCTCATTCTTGATGTTGAGCACTGTCAGGCTTATGAACATCATGCAGTGGTCATTGGTCTTCTGGGTACATCTGTAAATTTGCAATTTGTATTAGTTTCTATTGAGAACATGTAGGTTATTTATCAAATGACAAACTTTCAAGGATGACCTAATAAGCAGATACTTTATTGAAAATACAAGTGATCTTGAAAAAGTTTTTCTTGCTTCTATGTTTAATGTATAAAAGCTTAAGATAAGAGTCTATTTTCTTTATAGCAAACAGTAATGAAACTTGATGTGATGAGTTTGGGTCAACTTAGCTGCAATGCAAATAGGACATGCAATCATAGCCAGTGATAAGTAGTACCTTAAATAAAACCAGAGGCTGCTTTAGGTGCAAACAATAACTCACACTAAATGGCCACATAAATAGTGCTCACTCTTACGGGATTGTATATTGCCTGTCATTTTGTCATATGACAAATGTATCTGTATTTCTGAAGAGCTCTTTCTGAGGTGCTGTTCGTGGTTCTTTCTCAATGGGAATGACTCATATCATCACAAATTTGATATTGTGACATTTTCAGATTTTATTCCATCTTGTTATACTCTTCAGAGTGTTAACACGTTGACTGAACTGAGTCAGCAAGGTGACATAATCTAATCTAGATTCATTCAAAAGGATTGTGGAGCAATAGATCATTTAGATAATGGAGTGCAATACTGATTTATTCTGCTTAAAATCTTGTAAAATTGAAATTTCTCTCCTGTCAGAGGAGTGACTTCTTGACAGCTATCTTTTATGAACTAGAAAAAGGTGATTGCACATCTCATATCATCAAGTTTTCTTTGGCCTAGCAATCAAAGAGTGAACCATTTAGTCATAGTTAAGGTGTATTTCTATATGCACCATATTTGTTGAATATTTGCATGTAAGAATTTTCATTTCTCTTTCTTGTTCCTCTTCAAGAATTCATATCTGTGAACAACTGAGTGGGATTTATTTACACAGGCACTCACAGGAAGTGAATCTCAAACATTTGCACTCTTATACCTGCACTACTGTGTTTTTAAACTTAAGGCAAAGGTTGGCTTAGCAAACCAACAACATTTTTCAGTCTCTTTCCAGAAGCAAGCAAATAAGCCAGTCAGGGACCTGATTACAGCCTTTATGTGGAATTACTTTGTATCAGTATGGACTGTGTGGTGCTAAAGACAATGCACTCTGCATATTTTACAGAGAACATGTTAGTTTCTAAACCCCTTTGTCAGAATCCAGAATACCTTGTGCCTCATGTAGAAGACTTTGCAAGACTGATGTTTCAGTGTGGTTAATGTCCTTGAGTTCTGCTGAGTATTTTCTATATAGTTTGACATGTAGGAGACCTTCAGGGGATTTTTGTTTGATGAAATAAATTGTGAGGAAATAATTAGCTCTATATTTCTTCAAGAAATTTTTGCTGAGTGTTCATATTGATGTTTTATTTCTATAATGTGATTTGCCTAATGATGGCAGGAACATTTCAGTGTAAGGCACTATCATCAATAATAAAAAACTATGTAATTAATGTATCTTGTAAATTTTCACTCAGCTTTTTTAAACTCCTTTGGTGGCAGTGGGGACTGAATGTAGGAATGTTTATGACAAGGTGAAGTGTTCCTGCTGTATCTGCATATCTATGTACTGCCCAGAATTAAAGCAGTAACAAAAGATACAAATAGGATAAACTGAATAACGTGAAATGGACTGTGACATTGAAGAAGAAATTGAAATGTAAAATTTCTGCAAAAATATCCAGTCTCCTTTGCTCCTGTACTGTGTGTGGGTGGCAAGGTGGTGGTGGTGGTGGTTGCAGGGATGGTCTCTGTGAGGGGTGACCAGGGCTATCCCACACCAAGCACAGCTGGCTCCAGACAACTCCAACCAACCCACTGCAGGACATGGCTGAGCCCCCAGCCACGACGGTGCTGGTGCCTCTGGGAAAGTGTACTTAAGAAAGGTCATAAATTGATGGACAGAGAGGAGGGAAACAAGAAGTGAGAAACTGCAGTTTTAACACTAAGGTCAGAGAGAGGAGGAGGAGGTGCTCCAGGGCAGAACATACACTGCAGCCCGTGGAGGATGCATACTGGAGCAGGGGAGAGATGTGAGGAGGAAGGAATGGCAGAGAGATGTTACAGCCTGAGCAGAACTTCTATTGCCCCATCCCCCTGTGCCTCTTGTGGGAGGAAAGAAGTCAGGAGTGCAGGAGTGAAGTTGAACATGGGAAAGGAGTAGGAGATGTGTAGTTTTAATGTTTGGATTTTTGTTTCCCAGTACTCAATCTAGTAATTAAATATCTATTTAATAGTACCAGATATTAAATACTAATTACTAATAGATTTTTTTTCTCCAAGTTGGGTCTGTTTTTCCCACTGAATTTAACTTTGAAAAAACAGTTTACAATTTGGATGTTTAGATTCCACACAGACATATTAGGTTATTAGTTTCTGTTTGATTTATGAATGAAGCTATATCTTCAAGAAAGGCCTATGACTCTGATTTGGAAGGTGAACACAACACTTTCTCTGACTTCATTTTGATGATTATAAACCTTCATTGCTATAAGCATTTGCAGTAAGGACCCAACAAGTCATTGATACTGTCTCCTCTAATGTCTACAAGAATTTGAAAAATAAACAAGCATGAATTCTGGGGCTGGCCCACTAGGAAAGAGGGAAAATGGTTCCTCATTCCCACAAAACCAATGCTGCTCTAATGATTCATTTGTCAAATGGTAGTTACCCTAGTCAAGATGAAATCAAGACTCAAAAAACATTACATTAAATTCTGGATAATTGTGATAGTGGCAGTCATGGACTAAGACTGGATAGTGACTGCTAATACCTGGTCTGAATTATCCGGGTAGGTCAAAGCAGAAGCTGCCAATATTTTCCCAGAATTTTGGTACAACTAGGTTCCACTCGGTATTATTAGCTCTTGGTGTCACATTAAAAGGAAGATCTGGGTAGTCCAAATAAGCAATACAAAAATCATCATTCAGGAAATGCAGCCATTGCACTGTACTTCCTTTTGAATATTAGTATGTTTTGAATATAGTCAAGTAATACCAAATTTGGTATTACTTTGCAATTAGTACTAAATAGCTATGAGGATAGGAAAGAATGGTAGATAAACACTAAGCACAAATATATACATTTCTCTAAACCTATACAGTACTGAAAAAAAATAGTAACAAGGAAGATTTAAAAAAATTATTTCTCCTCTTTTCTCCTTTGTGTCTTTTTTAAAAAAACAGTACTTGGAGGTGTACCCTCCACTTGTTCAGCTTTTCTATTTTAACCTATGACTACAGAATTTAGTGAAACTGTGTGTTCTAGAACAAAGCATCAAAAGATAAGGTAAGAGTAGTTTTACTGTTTTCACAGGTAATGACAGATCTCTGAAGGTCAAGCAATGGAGAAAATGTTGAACGATTGAGACTTAAAAAACTGTCTGGTTTTATTCACCCTCACCCCCAGCTCCATCTACTTCATTAGGAAACCACCAAAATGTTGAGGTGGTATTCTGGATAGTGGTGAAGTGATGAGTGGGACCTGTTCTCCATTCCAAAAGGCCTCAAATAATGTTGTTTCTAATTAGGCCTGTAGCAAAGTTTGTTGTGCAAATTTTACACTTCTTACAGCTGTGTAAAGTGCTGTGAATTTCACAGAGAAATATATCACAGGATAATTTTGTAGTTTTGCAGGTAGGTTCAAGGTAAACTCTTGCTTCATTCTGAGATAGCTCAGACACCTCTTAATGTTTGCCTTCAGAGACACTACATTAGTGTTAAGGAAGGATAAAACCCTGCATGGTGAGTCTTTTAAATGGCACTGTGTGCGAGTGGATGCATAATGGCAAGCTGATGATTCTACTGTGTCCATACATTTAATAAACCAAACTGAGGTTTCTATTTAGGCTTTGCATTTAGTCAACAGCTATCTCAGGCTTAATTTCAATTACTCTGTCATCATTTGTATTCTTAGTGCCTCTGCTCTCCACTCAGGAGTTGGCAGCAGTATTTCTTTAGGCACTGTATGCCTACGTGGCAACAAGTGACGACTCTTGTCTGAAGAGGTTTCCTGTTTAAGGGGGGACCGTTCTGTTCCCCTGACAATGAATAATGGCACATGGGAGACAAAAGGGAACATTGCCTTCTCAGACCTAGTGTTAGCTGAGATTTTAATTGTTCTCTTGTCTACCATGTTATCAATTATAATGTCACTTTCTCTGCTCCAAGGTTCAAACAAACTATATGTTTTATTGTGAAGCCTGATACTCCCTAGCAAGAAATTCATAATTGGATACTTAAAAGCAGGATGATGGAACATTTTGAACTTTTAGTCTGAAATACTGATTAACACCTGCTTTCACTGTCCATAATGGGGTTCAAGAACCTTCCTAATTGCCTACCACCATCATGGAACCATGAGGACTAATTGCAGTAATTAATATTTAAAAACAACAGAGATTAATTAGATTGCACCATACATTTATTGCCATCTTTGTATTTATTCTATGAGGAATTCTTTGCAGTGCTTTTTATTTATGATGATTTGAGTTTGTATTTGTTGTTATAAAGACTTTTGACAGAGAGAAATACTGGGCACTTCTAGAAATTAGGACAGACTTGGTACCTGGATGAGAAATTTCAACATGGTTATCTACCTGATTTTTTAAATTTACACCTTAAAAGCTTCTGTCAGCTGCTTCAAAGAGGACTTTGGGATATCATAAGGAACAGGAAAAAGATTCAAAACAAAATGAAAACGCTTGCAGAATTACATTTTTAAGTAGTATTTGATAGCAATTGAAAGGATCATCTTCATTTCACAAGTGCAAAGTGAGCAAAGTGCAAATGCATCCATGACAATGACATTTAACAATTCAACCCACAACATCAGTCTATGCAAAACTGTATAGCAAATTGCATATTCATGACTGCATTCATAACACTGCCAATATCGATGGTTATGTTTTCATTCTTAGTCCATGAGAACTGTCTACACCTCTTTCAAAGTTTTGACCTTAATTTGAAGGTGCTGAGATGATCACACTGACTGTTGTTTGAATTCCTTTGTGGAGGGAGGGGTGTGCAAGGGGAATGTTTTGAGAATGGAACAAGGTAAGGAGTGATTTTTTTCCTCCCTTGTTTATTTTTTATTCCCTTTTGTTTTCCCTTCCTGAAGGTTTACCACTTTGACACCTGGGAAGAAATGTGCTTCTCTATACTCTCAATCAAGCAAGAATGGTTATAATTCATAACATTATATGCCTTTCTCATTTGACTTTTTATAGATCATGTCTGCTTGTGGATCCAGAGGCAATCTTGAAGGGGTCCCTGTTCTGTGAGGGATACATGGTAGGGAGCTGAGCTTTTTAACGTAGAGTTTGGCACAGCAAACTGAATTATTCTGAATCTTCCAAAGCTTTTCATGGTTAGTGAGGGGATACAGAATCAGATATACTATTGCTTTGCTTTGGTACAGCAATTCCTGCGTTGTTCTGTCAATGCTGAATCAGGATCTCTGTGTGGTTTTTATTCAAACAACCACCTTAATGGATATTCCATGACACGTGGTATTCCATATCCCATGACTCTTATCTTACACTTTATAAGCAGGGTAGCACAAAACCATTTTCAGTGTCATCTGTAAATGTAAATAGATGATGCCATCCATCAATATACACTATGAGGTTACAGTCAAACTGACATGGATAGGTCCTAACTGGGAAAAGAGAGAAAAAAGGATGCAAAACATATGCATGCATTTCTTAGTCAAGTTGTTGGGAGCAGAAATATCTGAGCCTATTTACTTAGACTTCTTGTTCCTATTGAATTGACTTTTTTTCACCCTGAATCACTGTGAAATCTACATTTGTCTCCTCAACTATTTCAGACACATCCTGCAAATACAGCTAATTAAGAGCCAACCACTAGTTGGAGTCTCCCTCAGTGCTTTCCACTGATTTGTTTTTGTTTATGATGTGCTTTGTTTGCTTCATTTCAGTGATAAATTTGTGCAGTCTTATTTAGCCTTTAGAGCCTCAAGTTACTGGAGCATCAGTGCACACAGCATGAAAAGAAATGAGTCATTCACCCATTCCCAATCTCTTGTTTCCTCAGCTGATTGAAGGGTTCAATAAATTACTGTGGTTCATAATGACTATAAAAGTTAAACACTATTTTTATCTATTCAGCTGTGTTTTAAATACAGCATTGGGATCTATCATTCTGTCATGGAGAGAGGCTCTGGAAGCATTTGACAACTTATAATCTTTCCTCCTTCACATATTCATGAGAGAGAAAGATTATGCATGCAAGCAATAACTTTACACATTAATTATTGAGTCAGATATCAGGAAGACCATAACTTCTTGAAAGACAATGCACATAAGTACTTGAATTTGAAGAAAAGATGAAGGTCAAGGGCAAATATCCTGAGGTTTGAATAACAGACAATTTCCTGTCCTTCCTCATCTATCCCTTATCTAAGTCTTGGGCTAGGACATCTACATTATGAAAAGTCCCTAAGGAAGAACAGAAGTGAGCAGCAGGAGATACAGCTGTTCATTGGGCTCATTAATGGGCTTGGGCAATGCCTGACTGGTGCCTATCACAGATGGTGTAATGAGATCCTCTTCTCAGTGAATCAGTTGTGTTTCTTAGTCTGCTCCTAGGAGTCAGCAGGGCCATGACTCTATAACTTTCTACACTTTGATAAATTCCTTTCTTCTTGGAAAGTAGATGAAGCTAGCCAGTTGTCTTGCCCAGATCATGAGTGGTGGCCTTCTACTACATCCTTCTGCCCCCTTTAGTGCCTTCTTGTTTGACTTGTCTCAGTACATCAAACAGTGCTGAGGTAGCCCCTTTATTTGTTCATGGTGTCTGGCGACTCATACTGCTAATTCCAAGTAATTCAGCTGGCTGTATTGTGGAAGCCCCTGCACTCAGACTATTAGTACCTTTTTGATGTTAGCACTTATAATTCATCCTGGTATTATACAGAAATAATTCATGGAAATAATTTGTTTGAAAGAGAGAGAAAAAAACCACTTCTATTGCCCTTTCATCTACACACAGTAACACAGAAACAACACTTAGTAGGAGTTAACCCAGGCTCTTGAATAATCTTTTACAGATTAAAAAATGAAGGCATACCGAGCAATTCTTTTCATTCAAGTGATACTTAAATTTGATGCTTCCCATAGGCCTTTTTTTCCAATAGCATGGACAGGATATGAAATGAATTTAGTGCAGAATGAGAGATGGCTGTTGTCTTTAACCTGCAGGGTTTCGTGATAAACTCTGTATACTAGAGCTCCATGTTTTAAGATAGCAAATATTCTGTTTCTAGTAATTTTAGCTTTTTATATATATTGCATATGATAAGCTCAAAACAGTTGCAGTTATCTACATACATGTATGTAAGTGAACAATCAGAGTAGCAATGACACTTTGGCACTGTTGCATAATTTTTTTGTGGGTTCAGCTCCATATCCTGCTATACAAAGACCAGATAAGGGGATCTGGGTTGTGTTATCTGCAATTGCCAGGCTTTTGTTGTTTAGAGGCTTTATTCTACTGTCATGCTTCTTTTGCCGAAAACTGTATTGCTGTCTCCTAAAATACACTTTTTTATTTTATTTTATTTCTTTTTTTTGGGATGTGCATTAGTGTGCTTTGAACTTTACAGCACTCTGTTGCATCCATGATTTGGATGGGTGTACTCTTCACTGAGTGAAAAACAGGCCAGATTGCCAGGTCCAGAGAGTGTTGGTCAATGGTGGTGGATGGTCACTAGTGGTGCTCCCCAGGGCTCATAGTGAGGTCAGTCCTTTTTAATATCTTTATCAATGATCTGGATAAGCGGATCGAGCGCACCCTCAGTCAGTTTGTAGTCAACACAGAGCTGGGCAGGAGTGCTGATCTGCTGGAGGGCAGGAAGGCTCTAGAGAGGGATCTGGGCAGACTGAGTTGATGGGCTAAGGCCAATGGTATGAGAATCAACAATCTGAAGTGCTGGGTCCTGCATTTGAACACAAAATCCTCATGCAACATTACAGGCTTGGGGAAGAGTGGCTTGAGAGCTGCTCAGCAGAAAGAGTTGACAGCCAGATGAACTTGTCTTGCTACAAACACAGATATCCCTCATAAACTTATAGTGACTTCTATATTTCTCCATAGTTGTAGACTAGAAGTGATACTATTCTGAGAACTTCATTTTACATCAGACTTGTGCTCAACAAAGCACAGAAAAATGCACTGTTTAAAAGGTATAGAGCAATCTGTTTTTCAAACTCCAGAAATCTCAACAGCTTGAGGTCATTTCATAAGTCTTCAATCCATGTAACTTGCTTTAGTTAAATGTATTTTCCTTGGAGGGTGCCCTATTTATGACCATTTCTGTTAGAATTCCCCTATTAAATTACTGGCTTGGCTTTGCATTCAAGTTGTTTATCTGCTTTTCAGGCTTGCTGCCTTACATTCTTAAGTACCATAAGGCTGTTTGTCCTCTTCAATTTCTTGAATAACCTTTTGTGGGGTGTGGAATGTGTTCTAACCTAGGTATGCTCCTACACAACATCCCCACCATATCCAAAAGCCTTCCAGTTGCCTGCTAAGGAAGAGTGCTACCCCTTGAGACCTACTCTTTTTGTCACCCTTTCCCAAAGTAAGAGTGTTTTGATTTGAGGAGGTGAAACAATGACTTATGCTAGGAGATGCTGAAAAAGAGCTGGACCTTGTCCTCCCGAGCAGAGAATGGTAGTGCTTGTGGCAGTCTTCATGCTCTGTAAAGTTTTGGTTTACAATTGCAGGCCTCCTACTGAGAATCTCTCACTGCAACATAGATCAGATATTTTGTTGTTGTTTTATTTTAGATATAAAATACCTTTTTGCCTAATCCAGATATGAGATCTTACAGTAGATCTCATGATAGAGCTTAAGACAAACCATCAAGTAGTACAGTCAGTAGCACTGACACAGATATGAAAACATAATTTTTTTATACAAGTTCTTTGATTCTTTTATCAAAGAAAACTGAAAAATAAGCTGAAATTTCTTGATAGATTCATGCTGAATGATTCATTTCATTTTTAATATTGGCTTATTTCTGGTACTATGTCCTGAGAACTTTCATCTTCCCTAGGAAACACATACACAATAAATGTGAAGCTCAGTTTTGATAATCTAAGACTGAAAAGCAGAATAGTTTTTTCTGCTTTAATAGATGTCACATCACTTTTAACTCTGAGATTTTTCTGAGGATCCTGCACCCAGTGTGGCAAGAAAAGTGAGTTACTTGAAGTGCATAATTTATAAATTTATATTTATAAATTTGAAATCTATCACTGTTTCAAAGGTAGTTGCAAAAGCAACATTTTAAGAATTAATTTCTATGTTACTTAGAAGTAAGTGAAATATGTTCCTGTATCAATTCTGATCCTAATTTATGTATTTGGAAAAAGCATAATCTATTATTCAAAAATAGTATACAGTCTTTGCAATACAGATACATATCTTCATTTTCAAAGACGTTCAGGGTGGAGAATTGGGTTGCATGAAATATTCCGTGTCCCAGATTGTTTCATATTTTTTTGATGAATCAGAATGTGTTGAGTGCATTTCCACCACAAGCTTTTGGGAAACCTGTATTTGTTTTTCCCAAACCCCTAAATGATCACTAATTAAGCAACAAACTTTTTTTCCTTTGCCTCCTACAGGAGAGATGTTGCAATAATTCTTCTTAAATTCTGTGATTTTTCCAGGTAATGGAAACCCGCAAACATCTTGGTGCCATGGTAGATCAGAGGAGGAAAGGGATTAGATGGAAAAAATTGTTTTGACTGTGAGGGTGGCTATGCACTGGAAGAGGTTAGCTAGAGATTTTGTGTAGTCTCCATCCTTGGAGACATTCAAAACCAAACTGGACACAGTCTGGGGCAGACAGTCATCCTGTGCTGAGCAGAGGGCTTGGACTAGATGATCTCCACGGGTGTCTTCCCACTTCAACTGGTCTGTTAACCCTGTTGCTGGCACAGACTTAGATTAGCTGAAAATACTTTCCCACAAGAACCCATTACTCTGTTGAATTTTGTGAAGTTGTTTCATGGCAGCAGTTTCATTTTTCCATCAATACATATTAATGTATTTCAATTAAAAATAGTATATTGCATTCCCTTAAGAGTAGGATACTTAGTCCATCTCTTTGTTAATTTGAGATTGGTGAATTCATGGTAACAGGCTAACACCTGAGAGTAGTGTTCTTCATGTATTTCAGTGAAAAGGAGAGGCTAAGACACTCCTCAGTGTGTGTATCTCTCTGGCTTATATATCTATGCATATATTGCTGTTAATTTATCTTGTGCTGTGTTTCCTTTATTTTCCTTATATAACAAGTACATGAGAATTGGAAGGCCACTCTACACTTAGCTAACTCATTCCTTTGTGGCAAGCACTCACTGCAATTGCCTGGGCTTCTCTGGGAAGTGAGTACTGACAGCAAGAGGAGAGCTAAAGGAGGAAGTTCAGAGAGCTGCTCGTTCTGGTTTTGAGGTTTAGGAAGGATACATTCCTCATTGACTAGTTTACAGTTCACGTCATCTTTTGTGCTGACTAGTGGGGCTCTCCTGAGATATTTGGAGCCACTGACATTCTTAAATTTGAGTTTGTTTTCATTAAGAATCTGTATGTAGAAGACAAATATATGAGCTTCCACACAGCATGAGTTCCAGACACATCTCCCTAGTTACCATGGATTGCATCTAACCGAGGTCTTTGAATGGTATGTACAGCTGTCTAGGAGTTCATGTGATCCTTCAGAAAAATATGTGATTGCATTAGGAACACAGGCCATGAATGACCTTAAAGCTCCTAAGCATTACTAAGAGTTTGTCCATAGGGTCTTCTACAGAAAGACCTGAGTTTGTTTCATAGTGTGTTAGCCATGCAAGATCTAGCTCCAGAGGTAAAACCACATTAGCGTAGCAGCATGTTTGAGTTATTGAACTCTGCTAAGCATCTGTATTCATGCTGATAGCTTTGGATCCAGCTTTGTTTGGAAAGATGGTACAGATCAATCCTCAAAGGTTTTATCTCCTTCCTAGCAGATGCAGCAGGATGGGGTGAACATGTAATTTTTTGCTGTTTAGAATTGATGCAACGAGGGCCTTGTTCTGTGTGAAACTTTTTACAGTGGCAGGTATTAATAGGACAAGGGAGAATGACTTCAAAGCGAAATAGAGTAGGTTTAGATTTGATACCAGGTAGAAATTTTTTCCTGTGAGAGTGGTAAGATACTAGAACATGTTGCTCAGAAAGGCTGTGGATGCCCCAGCCCTGGAAGTGTTCAAGGACAGGCTGGATGGGGCTTTGAGCTACCTGGTCTAGTGGAAGGTTGCACTTGTCTTGTGTCTCGACTTTTGAGGCGGTCTTTGTTTACTTTTGTATGCTGATTTTATTGGTCTTCTGAACACTGAACCTCTGCTTAGCAGCAAAGGCTTTTTTAGGGTAAGCCTGGATTGTCTTTCAGTTAGATACTAAAAGTGAGAGGGGGTTGTGTGTATGGTTTTATATGTATTTCTTATACTGTATAAACTATTCCATTTGTGGCTAGTTTTCTCTTGTGTCATGAAACTTCTTGGGAAAATACATTTCTTTTTCATTAATTGCAGCTATAAATAAAGTAGTGGAAAAACAGATAGAGATGGGTGTAATGCTTCCTGTTGTGATCTTTGAGACAGGATGGATGAATGAGTCATTCATTTAAGTAGCAGTGCTGATAACGAAGGCTTCAAGGAAGATATTAAATTCTGTCATCGTGATCTGCCTGTCCTCAGGATCCTAAGAGCAACAACCCCAGACTGTCCAGGTCTGCTGCAACACAGCCTGCTCTAGCAGTTGCCTCTGCTGCTTTGCCTGTTGACTCCTTTTACCACCAAAAATTCTGAAATCCAGACTATAACTGTGCAAAGTGGAGGGTCCTGATATCTCCAGCAGTGATGCTGAAATGCATGCAGCCTCATTGCTAGGGAGAAGGCAGAGCTGCTGCTCTTGGGAAGGAAGAAGAGAGTGACTGACTTTTTAAAATTAATGCTTCATTTCTATAAGTGTATGTAGGCACTGCAAGAGTTTTGATGTGTTTTGCATGCTACTGATGTTACAGTACATGTGGTTGATGCTTGTTTTTAGCTGATGTCTCCACTGCTCTTTTTCCTCTCACAACTGAGTATCAGTTTCTGCCCTTGTCTGATGTACAATTTCCACCCCCTATAACTTATGCCTCCCACTATTTCTCACAGAAAAATAATGAGTTCTACTGATTATTTTCCTTATTTCTTCCCACTCCCTCAGCACCAAGCCTCACTAGCCTGCCCAGTCCAGGAGGGAGAAATGAAAATAGCAACAAAATTAGTAATTCTTCTGTGACAGACTCTTATTTGCTGCTGTCAGTGCTCTGCCATAACTCAGGTTCCTGGGGAGAAGGGTTAAAATCCAAGCATTTGCTGGAAACTTACATTTTCCTCTACAGGAATTTAATAATGCACCAGTTTTTCAGTTGCATGGAGCTACTGAGAGGAGGCTTAAATACAACCTTATTATGACTATACTAGCAAAGAGAAGCCAATCTACCTTCTTCTATGAAATAAATGCTGTTTAGTTCATTACTCCTTGCTGCTATAAACAAAGAAAACAAAATAAGCAAACAAAGTTACTATCTTTAAAAGTAGATTTTCAGAATTAATTGCTTTTTAAACATAAAATGAAACTGTTGCTTTTGTATGTCTGAGTACTTTAAGGTACTTTTCTCTATAACAGTAGTAAAAGTAGATCCCCATTCTTGCTGTAAAGCAACTTTAACAAGTTTAAACTGGTAATACCAGGCACATTTTGTTTCTCTGATAAAATGTTTATGGTAATTGTGGAATGCTCCATCTAGGCCTGATTTCCAGCTGAAATCAGGTATGACAGAGATTGTCAAACTCCCTATGTTCAATCTGGTTAACAATAATTGTTTTGGGGGTTTTTTTGTTGGTGGTTGTTTGTTGTTTGGTCATTTGTTGTTTGGTCTGTTGTTTAGGGATTTTTTTGTTTGTTTTCTTATTTGCTAAACAGAACTCTGACATTTCCTGGAAAAGGGCTGCAATGAATTTTTGATAGTCTGTAAAAATCCATATGGGTAAACATGGCTTTAGCATTAATTCATGCCATACTAAAATCAGAATTGTCATCCTAGTGCTGGAACAATGTATCTCACCACTGGGATTTGTCTCCTGTCCGTTCTCCTATATCACTTCAAGCCCTCACAGAGAAAGCCATGAACAACAAATGCTACTTTACACTTGCTGCAAAGCTTCCTGTTTCATCTCCAGGGCTTGTTGTGGATTTATAGGTCCAAGCTTAACAGCAGAGTTTGGCTTCAGGGGCAGCCACCTTCCCTTTCTTGCAAGACATGTGGGGTTGTGGGGTTTTATTCATAACACTTTGCATGCTAACTGCTTTTCATACACGGGCTCTACTGCTCTGCTTCTCAGGTGCTCTAATCCTGCTTCATTCTTGTAGACAAGTAGGTGGATTGCTAATGATTGCCTCAATTCAGATTCATGGTGAAACTCAGAAGGTGCAACCATGCACTGTGATCCTGGATGCCCTCTCTATTTATAGCAAGTAAGCATAAAGGAACAGTTGTTTTTACTGAAAAGAAGATCTAGCTTGATTGAACAGCCAAGTGGGAACACTGTTTTTCTCCAGGTCAGTGCAAGCTCTCTAACTGTGCCACTGAGCTTCCTAAGCATTCTGGCCACCACTCAATCCTTATGAGCCATGGTGGTTCAGTTTGGTGCCAGTGTGTATGAGGTAAGGTGGCCATATCAGTGACAGAAAACCTGTTCTTAGACAAGAAAAATCAACTGGTAAAGTTTTTAAACATTGTGGTGCAGAAAATAGTGTTCAGTTCTATAGACTCAATGGTCCGTAAAATGATACATTGCTTCAGAGCTCAGCAAGGTGAATGTCTTGATTAATCTATGCTGCCTTCCTATGGAAATGGGGTCTGATTATTTATTATTATGGAAAATGTGTTGGCTCTTTCCATAGATAAAGTAATTTTGACTTGGATAGGAGTTCTTTTGCTTTTAGAATATAATACAACTTTTCTCTCTCTTCACACCACTGCTTGATCTAGCTGTTGTATTTAATTCTATTTTAATGACACTTTTCTTCAAATTGGAAACTTTTTCCTGAGAACAACTTGGTTTCCATTTGCTGGAGCACCTTCCTCAGAATTGCTCGTCCTCGCCCCTTTGGCATACATTTGTGTTTTTGAGACTAATTAACCTCATTTTGTTGAGTGTCAGTCACAGGTTCTCCTTCTTATTTTGTTCTTTCTTTTGGCAAATTATTTCACTTTCTGTTTTCTCATCATCAAGCAATGATTCTTCTGTGAGCTGTAATACTTATCTGCCTCCCTTGTCTCTTCCTTAGTAATAAGGGCAGACCTCATCTCTCTCTACTGCTAACTGAAAGGAGGTTGTAGCAAGGTGGAAGTTGGTTAGCCCCTTCTACCAAATAACAGGTAATAGGATAAGTGGAAATGTCCTCAAATTGTACCAGGAAAAGGTTTAGATTGGATATTAGGAAAGGTTCCTTCACCAAAAGGGTGGTCAGGCAGTGGAACATGCTGCCCAAGAAAGTGATTGAGTTGCCATCCCTGGAGGTATTTATCCTCCACCTCTGTACAACCTCCTTTCAGGTAGTTGTAGAGAGCTATGAGGTCACCCCTGAGTCACCTCTTCTCAAGGCTAGACAAACTCAGCTCCCTCAGCTGTTCCTCATAAGACTTATTTTCAAGACCTTTTATGAGCCTTGTTGCCCTTGCTGGACTCTCTCCAGCACCTCAATGTCCTTTTTAAAGTGAGGGGCCCACAACTGAACACAGTACTCAAGGTGTAGCCTCACCACTGTCAAATACAGGGGTATGATCACTTCCCTAGTCCTGCTGGCCACACTATTCTTGATACAGGCCAAAATGCCTTGGCCTTCTTGACCACCTGGGCACACTGTTGGCCCATATTGAGCCAGCTGTCAACCAGCATCCCCAAGTCCCTTTCTGAATCATAGAATCATCAAGGTTGGAGGGGACCTCGAAGATCATCAAGTCCAACAATTAGCCTGCCACTCTGCTGTAACCCCCTAGACCTAAAACCATATCTTCCAGCATCAGATCCAGATCCACCACTTCCCTGGGCAATCTATTCCAGTCCCTGACCACCCTGACAGCGAAAAATCTTTTTCAAACATCTAATCTGAATTGCACCTGTCTTAGCTTATGACAAACAACAATCAAACCACTCCTTCCCCAGCCTGTAGTGCTGCATGAAGTTGCTGTGTCCCAAGTGCAGGACCCAGCATTTCACCTTACTGAACCTCATGCAGTTGTCCTCAACCCATTAATCAGTCAGTCCAGGTCTCTCTTGTAGAGCTTTCCTACCCTCAGGCATTTTGACACTCCTGCACAACCTAGTGCCTTCTGCAAATTTACTGAGGGTGCACTCAATCCCCACATCCAGATCATCAGTACCGCTGTTAAACAGGACTGGCCCAATTTATGAGCCCTACAGCCCTAAGGCCTGTATATCTCACCTTAACCCTTCTCTCATACCATTTCATTACCCATTCAAATTTTGCCTTCATCCTCATCTGTGGCTTTAATTTTGGAATCTTTTATTTGGTGGAACCTGTTAGATTACATTTCTTATGTGTACATATTCCAGAACATACTTACCATAGTGTAACTAGTCATTGTAATGGTCTTCTCTTCTTGTTATGCCCCATTTTTACTGCCATAGCAACCATTCAGATAATTTTCCCTGCTCCTATCTTTAAATGCAAAAGCATTAAAAAAAGAAGGAAAAGCTCCCAGAAACCTCTTCCACCTTTAAATTCACATGAAGTCTCCACTGTGTTTCTGCTTTGTTGACTTTCATTGTTTTACCAGTGAGCTTTTGTTAAGGCTAAAAAAGTGCTGAAATTAGCCTTTGTAAGGTTTGTTTCATAAAACTGGTTTATGTGAAGGGTTGAGTTCTTTCTTTCCTCTCTACTGGAGTAACCTTGCTCTGAAGTTGCAAAGAACTGTTCCTAAATTGCTGGAGTGGGTAGGGGAGTCACATCTACGTTCAGATTTCAGCAATAGTGACCTCAGTCTCTGAGAGCACTATGTTCTTCATATATTCATTAGTGGGAAATAGGCAGTTTTAGTTTACAATTTAGTGAACCTGCTTAGAAAATATTCTTTGGGGGAGAAAAGGCACACAAATTGCTACACCAGATGGCTTTGATGCATTCTTTCTCTACCCAGAAAGATAAAACCACTTGGGGTTCACTGGGTAGGTCCAGATTTCTAACCTTAGTTGTTTTTTTTGCTTGACAGAATTTATTTTTCTTTTTGCTAGGAACTACTGCAGTGAATATTGCTTTTTCCTTGAAAGGATTGCTATTTTTTTTTTTTTTTTAGCCAGCAATCTCATTTCTGATGAAGTTTTAAATATTTAATAAAGCAATTGGTCTGTAGAAAGCACTATTTGCATTGCCTTTGTGTTCTTACATGATGACTGAGGAGATTGACAGAGTAGTACTTTGTGTAATATCCATACTTATTTCCAAAACAGAAGAGGATAGATGTTTTCAATTTAGCATAGAATTCCCTACAGTACTTATGAGGCTTTACAGTCTTAACATTTTTAATCAGTTGTAAAAGATCCTCTTACTCTCTGATTTATATAATAGACTTTAGCTTTTCTATTTTTGCTTCATTTGACTTCAGAATTTTTCCAATGCTATAAAAAAATCTGACATTTTGTTAGTATTATTTTCATCTTAATTTTTTCCATGTATCAATGTTGATAGCATTATCACATTTTAAACAGTGACTTTTAAAGTCAGAAAAGATATCCCCTATCCTTAAAACAAAAGAGATACAATATTAAATATCAAGCATATTAGTGAAATTTTCCTCTAAATGTTATTGGCTGAAGTTTTCAAGGGACTAATGACAGGTCATATGTTTTTAATTCTCCAGCTGCTGGAGAGCTTTCAGTGTTTTCTGGGGAACCTTGAGGGCTATTCTCTCTTCTTCCCTCTTAAGAGAGGAATTATGGGAGGAATTTCAAGTTTTATAAAACTTACCTGGCACTCCCAGAAGTTCATCTAGTGTAGTAGCCTAACAGTCCCTGTGCTACTGTGAAAAATACTTTCTTGATCCCTAGTGTCCATGAAATTTCAAGCCAATTTTTGCACATTGGTGGTGTTCCCTCTTCTGTTCAGTGACTGACACTGACCAAGGGCTTGGACTCCTCCAGTTACATCACCATTTTCAGTGGGTTGCTCCACTGAGAACAGACACAGGGTAGCTGGTGGCAACATGGGTCAGGACTGAACACAGGTGGTAGAGAAGGGGTGGGTGGCTGCATGGTGAGACCACTTTGCTTGCATCTCCAACTTAAACACACAGGTAAATCTGTTGCTTTTGATAGACCAACAAAACAAAGGGCAGTTCCAGCCAAAGCAGAAATCTTGGCAGGAGTACATGTCCTATTTAGTGGTGATCCTTCTTGAAATTTTGGGTTAATGCACACTGTAAACATGATTTGTTGCTCTTAGAACTAGCATGAATATTAAGGTATAGGCAATTGTTTCAGTCTTAGGCTCTTAATTGCAGTTGCTTGAGTGAACCAAGTGAAATAAAATGCCTTAATTTTAGTGTTTCACTGCACTGCTGTGTTTGTCAGGAAGGTTTGGAGACTGATCTCAAATCCTTCTTTTCTGTGACAAACACTGCAGGAACAGGGTCCCCTCACCGGTAGGCTTTAATTAGTTGTATGTGTTTCAACTAGCTAGAAACATTCCATCTCTAATTGCTGGGTTTTATTCAGGTCATCCAAACAGGAGGCTGAGTATAAATACATGCAGCTTATAATTACACCTGTTCTCTCTAACTCAGTCTTATCAGCGTCCTTGCCTGTTCATAGGGTTCTATCAAGAGAGATGAGCAAAGAGGACTTTCAAGGACTTTAAACAAGTACTCACCTGTAGAGTGATAAATAATGTGCCTGGCTGGTCCTTTGATAACTCTTGGTTCCTGATTTGTTATTGCTATGCACTCATCTTGAAAACAGTAAACTCCGGGTTACCTGCAATGAAGAATTTGCTACTAACACTTGAAATCACAGAGTGGGGAAATAAAGAATTGTGTTGTTTTCTGAAGATAAAGTTTGCATTTAGAAAGCTGCTGCAATCATTCCTTCATTCCATAATACATAGTTTTCCTCAGAGCCAGCCTGTCTGGGCTCCATGAAGAAGCTTTATTTCACAGATGCCATTACATTTGGAGCAATGATTTTAAGAATCATAAGGCAGTGTCTTTACAACAGATGAAATACAGAGCCTTGTAACGAGAGGCTAGTGCACAATCTGGCCAGCTGGCAACACAAACGGAAAAATTTGCTTAAGAGTGAAGGGTAAGAGCATTTTAACTTGGAACAACTCAGTAGATGATGTAGTTGCTAGGTAATGTCTTTCATTTCTGGAGGAAGTCTTGAGGTGAAAGCTAATCAATAAGGTAGATACAATGTGATGTCATTTGTTGCCATGGTTTCTGAACTTAGCAGTCTGTTATCTGCAAATAATATTGACGGTTGCTATGCAGTTGAATCTTTTCCCATTGTTGTTTTGCCATTATAAAGCTTTTTAATCTTGGCTAAAGCTTCAAAGAGCAGAGCACTTAAGAGTTTAAATGCTTTGATAGGCTTGTATTACAACCCTAAAATATCTTGATGTCATTTGTTGCCATGGTTTCTGAACTTAGCAGTCTGTTATCTGCAAATAATATTGACGGTTGCTATGCAGTTGAATCTTTTCCCATTGTTGTTTTGCCATTATAAAGCTTTTTAATCTTGGCTAAAGCTTCAAAGAGCAGAGCACTTAAGAGTTTAAATGCTTTGATAGGCTTGTATTACAACCCTAAAATATCTTGAACTACCTAATA
>NW_008679690.1:84566-162199 GCF_000695815.1 Acanthisitta chloris | reverse complement strand
AGGAAGTGAACAAGGTTAAAATTTTTGTGATTAAATTTCCACAAAGCAATTGACATTTTCTAGTAAATTAATCTGCAAATTAAACATCTCTGTGGAATTAGTGCTGTGACTCATTACATAGCAGATCATGTAAAAAAAGGGGTAAGCAGTCAATCCTCTGGATGATAAGGCAGTCAAATGTATAAAGCTCTAAGTGGCTCAAAGGGCATCACAGCTTCTTGAACAATGGCCTTGTGCTTCATATATCTTTCACTGTTGGAATGTGCCTCTTTATTATGTTTGGTTTTGCTAGAAAATATTTTATAGCAGCTTATGCTAAGCATCAGACAGTCGGACAGGCTGAAAGGGAAATGAGACTTATTTTTCCTGATAGTTGTCAAGGTGAAGGGAAAGCATTCTTAGGTCAGATCCTTTAAATCAAACACAACTTCATTTTTAATATTCTATGGGGAAAATGTTATTTTTAGTAGAATGCTGTGTATCCTTTACTTGATTTATTGCCGTCTCTTACAGTAGTTTTTCTTGATAGTTTGAGTTATTGAAAGCATTTTGGTGGGAAAGAATGAAAAAGAGACGAGGGGAGGAAGGGCAGTTAAAAACCATATGATGGTTTGCTATACTCTAGGGATTTTACATCTTCTGAGTGACATTTGCCATGTTCTCTAGTTTTTCCCTCAATCTATTCCTCCTCCTCCTCTTCAATTTCCACCATTCTCTGCCTTAACAACACATTTCTTTAGAAAGTGTTTTGCCACCTTCTTTCTCGTCTTCTTCACACATCTCTCCTCTGTGTGGTGACATTGACTATCACATTTCTTTTGAACAGAGAAGTAATTGCCTTCATAGTTTTACTTGTCCTCCTTAATATAGTGAGTGAATCTTCAAGGATGCACCCCCAAGGGGAGAGCCTGAGGAAAATGTCACCAGGAAAAGTGAGGCACACAGCTAAAATCCTGCTCTTGCAAGGAGGGCAGGGGTGTTCTCAATGACTTCACTCCTGGAAGTCCTCTAGACATTCCCAGCTGGCTGTGCAGAAACACAATAGCAGCCTTCAAGGAGTGTATGCTCAAAGCAGTGCTGCTGAGAGGAGGCAGATGGAGGAGACAAGCAGGCTCGATGATGATAGCAGATGTCAATAAGTTAACAATCTATAAAGGAAACTAGCAGCACAGCAGTGCTTCTTACCCAAACGTTTAAAGAGAAGGAGGAGGAAAATTTTTTTAAAAAAATTGAAAATATAATAAAAAAGAAAGGCAGCATGGAAAATGAGATACAAATCAGTAGTGCTGATCAGCAAGAGCTGCAAAAGACTATCTAGTGCTAAATCTGCAAAGCGGTGCTGTTGAGTGGATTTATCTAAAGAAGTATTTCACTATTAGACTGTCACAAAGAAAAAGGATTTATTTCCGATGCCATATGCCAACTGTGCAATTAGGCTCCCAGTCATACATGGTGTGTGTTCTAAAGATGAGGGGCAAATCTCAACCATTTGCAATTGCTCTTGCATAACACTTAGTTTTACAATACTGGATATTCAGTTGCTTACATTTTGTAAGAGTTGTGTTGTTTGGGATAACATACTTTTTTTTCTTGAGATTTTTTTTTTTATCTTAGGGCTATTTTCTGTGTTTCGGGTTTTTTTTCTCCCTTAAGGAAAAACTAAATTGTCAGACCCTTTTAGCACTCTTCCACATCATAAAGCAATTCAGTTTATAAAAGATTGAAAGAAACATCTTTTCTTTCTGAGAAAATACCCACACACCTTATTACATGTGGGGCAGCTTGGTGCTTACTGAACAACTTCATAAAACATACAAAAAATAGTGGCAAGTCTCAGGCAGCTTTAACAAAATAATTTCTTAATTTGTGAATTTCTTCTGCTTTTCTTTGGCCAAATACTTATACCAACAGTGTTTGCAAGACACTGAGTGTAGGTAATAAGCAGACATGTGAGTTTAAGTACCTTGTCGTGAAGGAGAAGGATAAGAGAAGCTGTGAACATAAAGTCTGCAGGGCTACTGTGATATTGCTGCATTGCACACACCTGTGTAGCATCTCAGCCTGCTCCCAGCCCTTTCACGTAGGACTATGATGTTCCATGTAACATTGAACAGCCTCATGCCACTGAGAACTTAACACAGATTTGCAGTAGGTTTTCCGAACACGACATGGAAAGAAAAACAGGTGTAACAACAAAATCATCTAGTGAAAGTACCCTGACCTTTGAAGTCACCTATGTGCCTGAGGTGAGATAATGCAACCTGGAACAAAAAAGTTACCAGCTATAGCTACAAGTCTTCAAAGTGTATGATGTATTTATATGATAAGAGTTAGTTGATTGCAATTATTTCAGCCCTGTTCATAGTGCTGAATGTAGTAGCAGATGCAGTTATTACAGTTGAGAGGTGACTAGTGAGACTAAGAAAAATAGAGATCTGTAACCCAATGAGATGCTTTGGCTACTGTTGGTGTTATTTAAATAAAAGTCTCAGAGCATACTGCTAAAAGTTTGCTTCAACGTACACAATTCTTGAAAAAATATAGTACAAAAATCTGAAGTTTGGAAGTTACTTTAAATTTATTAAAGCAATTTTCATTTCATTTTATGCCTGTATGATTCAGCTAAGCTCTTCTCTAGAGCTTTTATATCTTTACTTGAGGTCTTGGGTCAGTCATGCTGCAAATAATCTCTTTTTATGAGTAGACTCAAGACATGTTTGCTTTCTGTATACTGATTTAGAAACAGAAAGTTAGTTACCAATCCAAATCTGAGCAAGTACTTGTTCTTGTAATAATTGCAGCACATTTTTTTCTTATGTTTGAGGAGATAAACACACAATTTTATTTTTCACAGTGTGCTGCAGAAATAAAAAGTGCTTGTTGCTTGAACCTTTTGTGGAAACCCCAAGTTTCAAAAGATCTCCACAAAAACAGGCCCTCCATCCCAAACCCACAACAGTCTAATAGAGAAATCCTGTGCAGAATAAGAAAAGAAATCCTTTGTGCTTCCTGTATCTTGTACTGAGATAAGTTCATAAAGCTTTTTTAGAAGAAAAAATTATTTTCCCCAGCGTAACAAGAGGTTACAGGTGACATTGCTCATATCTTGCTTGCCCCAAATCCTTGGAAGAAACTAATCCCCAGATTTTCATCATTTGGGTGATATCAGTCAGATATTCATGTGTTTAAAGAGGCTCCAAGGATACTTTTGCACATACTAAAGATGCTTTCAAGGGCTCCCTTTTTCTGGCATAAACCATCCAACCAACCAGATCCAAGCATTGCCAGCATTTTAAAAGACAAAGATCCCTCCACATATAAAGGAGAATTTTTTTTTGTCTACAGTCAAAAGTCAGCACAATATTTCTTACATGTTTTTTTCTAAGCGATTCTAGGTGTGGGAATTAATTCCAGGCCATTTTGGGAATAAGACATGCAAAACACAAGATGCAAGGCCACTGAGAAGTCTGTAGTTGTTTTCTGTTTGAGTCTCTCAATTTCTCCACATTGATCAAGCTCAGCTGGAGTGCAGTGCTCTTAACACCTCAGACTAAGCAAGGCATGATGATATTGTCCACCCAATTTTTGACAAGCATTGCATTTTGTTTGCCCATTTTGTGACACTGTTTATCCCCTTTACTGATCTTTTTTCCCTCCACCACCCAGTCAGTGAATTTTTTTTTTCCTTACCTGAAGCTGCTGCATCCTATGACTTCCTTCAGTCACATTTACTTCCCTTCACTCACTATGCCTCTGAAACTTGCTCATCTTCTGTGCAAGTCTTCCCATCCCCCTTCTCTGATTTGGCATTTCTGAACATTATTTTAGATCATCTTATTCACATCCAGCATGAAATGAGTTCTGCCAGCAGAAAGACACAGCAGCTTTACTGAATGTGCTCAGGTTGCCTGATATTGCTTGATAACAAAGAAATTGCAATTTCTGACAGGTAATGCTCTCAGATGTTAAGCCTGGGACAGCCACAGGGCAGAAAAGTCCTTCCTAAAGGCACATTCCCTTTTATTTATCACTAGCCTGAAACACCATCTTTCCAAGATGCCAATGAACATGGTTTGCTTTTACCACTGTCTAGGTGCAATTTGGCACTGTATACCTTACACATAAAAAAATATAAAAAATAAAAATTGCTTTATTTTTTTTTAATTTAGAAGATAAAAATTCAGCATCATGCACAGCAAAGGCCTTTATGTTGTAGAATTATAGACAGGAAAAGACAATGAAGTACATCTTATTATATTCAGTGTTTATTTTTACACTGAAAGACATTGCTGTATCTTCCTGACATTTTTGTTGGCAATAACAGGGTAAAAATGCTTTATTACACAAATTATATACTTCAAGCACAGTGCTTTAAAATGAAAATTACCTGTACAAAAGAATCTTTCAGCCAGTCTACATAGGCAGCTGGAAATTGGTTTGAATGTATGCAATTTGCTTGTGAGCAGGTTTAATGTAAATCTAGGCACTATTTAGTTACATTTTCATAAATGCTGGACATGAGGAATGAAAAAATTCTGTAGCAAATGATGAATAAAATTGAAAGCTAAATTCTTAAGGCATTTTTTTAAGAATTCTAGAGTCAGTTATCTAAGGAACTTATGTATTTAGATGAGATGTGGCAATTTAGTTCCCCTTAAAAACATAAAGCCCCACCCTAAGCTGATCATTTTTCAGTCTTCAAGGACTAGCAGTTATTAGTAATAAGTTAATACTCCTGTTGACATCAATGGGAGGAAAAGGGGTGAGGAAATGTTAAGACTGTGGGCAAATAAATGTCTTTATAATTACTCTATTCTTAGAATCTTGTGTTGGAATAAGTAGGTTAAGCTTTTCAATGCTAATAGCTAATACAACCTCCATCATAAACCTTCCTTCATTTGAAGCCATCAGATTATGACATTTACTCTCCCCATTTAGTGAGGAGGAGTGGAAGCCACTTGCTATAATATGTCTGGTGTCAACTGATTTCTTTTTACTAACAATTGGACTTGATCTTAAAGGTCTCCTCCAACCCTGATGATTCCATGATTCTAGATTTGTGAAGTGCAGCTCTTGCACAGACAGTTGAGAAGGTGCAGAATATTATAGTCCTCCTGTGTTGAATTGTTTCTGTATGCACTGAAATTTAAAGAGATTTTAGGATGTGTTTGGCAGTAGCTTTCTCTGTATAATCAGGTTGCTATGGTAAACCTATTATTCTATACAAAGCAAGAGTATGTTTAGTAAAGTGCTGATCCCTTTTCAGTATAATGTGAGCTTCAAATTACTTTCAAATGATTGAATTTGTTTGGTAAGTATTTTATCACAATAACTAAGAGAAGAAGGTCACAGATAAGGTCTGACTTCTGATATTTCAGTAGCTGATACATCCTATGTAATTAGCTGTTCAGAAGCAATAGGACTTTAATTCTATGTTAAATTATCTCCTCTGAGTGAGACACATTACATAATCTATCCAAAATCTCTTTTGGAGGCAAAATGTACTTTTTAAGCCAGTATAAAGTTGTGTTCCTAGTGTTTCTCATGTTCCTAGTGCTGACTTATAATGTTTGTAAAAGAATGATCAACTAATAATTTGAGTATCAGTTTCAGCTACAGTGTACCAGGCTACTATAAACTGTAGTTCTGAATACTCAAAAGTAGAGAAATAGCTCAGAGAAATCCTTTTCCTGAGCTCTTGATGTCTATTTCCAAGACATCTTTTGAGGTCTGCAGTCAGGTGATGTAAAAACATACTCTGAACTTAGGTTGGGACACAGCCAAAGTAAAATACAAGATACAGATATCAATAAGGAATTTGGGCTTTTTGAATATATGTGTTGGTGCTTTATTCATTAGTTAACATGACAAGACTGAGAAAGTAGGGCATAAATTCACTTTGTGCTTGATTTTGAGAAGACGACCTGGGCTTGTATCTCATATAACAAAAACGTGCCCTATCTGCCAAGGACTGGGTTTCCCTCCATATTTCTGCTGGTAAAACTGTAGCACATTAACTAAAATGCATAAATATTGCTTGCAGCACGGGCTGAGAGGAACCTGTTCCCATTGCAGTGCAAGTGACCAACCACTGGGCTCTCAGGACCTTCCAACTTATTTAATTCAGCATTACAGAAGGTAATGCTTAATTACAGAACATGCAGGATCCTCATTCAGGACCTTCCTTTGCTCAGCCTTCTGGAAGGTTTTCCATATTTGCTGACTCTTTTCATCAAAGCAACTTGCCAAATCTGATTTTATTGTCCTTCAGGCATCCTCCTTGTTGTAGCTATATCTGGCCTGGATACCACTGTTTAAGATGGTTCTTTTGTTTATTTTATAGAGTCTCCACAACAGATGGGTCCTGTTCATCAGGTACCTGTCTGCCTACAGAGACTGAACGTTCTCTGGGAAACAGTGATGTGACAGTTTTGTAAAAGTAATCAGGTTTTCTAAGGTGGTTGCATAGAAAGGAACTATGATAGCCCTAGATAATGCCAAATTAGACTCCACTAAGTGCTCTGTATACTTAAGCACTAATTTTTTTTTTTCAATTTCTACTGTAGCTGTCCTTGGCAAATAATTCTAGTTTAGAGAATGCAAGCAAATAACACTGATTCTTCTGTAGGCAATCACATCATAAATTTTGAGATGATTACCAAGCACAATTGTATTTCATGATGTGGTAGATACACTTCCTAAAAGAAGTTTCTTTCTGTTACAAATATGCTCATATAATTACCAATGCAACATAGTTTTAAAACTATGTATGTCATAAAGTTATGATGAAGTATTTGCTCTAATTGTTTTTATCAGCATGCCTTTTTAAAAAAAAATATTCTTGCACTTTATGCCCTTCTAGATTGACTCCTGGCACACAGAATGTCAGCTTGAAAGTACATTGAGGCTTGGAAAGGTGAAGGGTATAGCAGATATAAAGTGAACTGGGATTCCCCCTGCCCTGCTAACTTTATTAGACTGTTTCTTAAAGCAAACAAAACAACAAACAAATATAAGAGATTTAGGTTATAAGTTTGGACAACCACCCACCGAAATAATTAAGAATGACCTGCCAGTATAATAACCTAAAAGGTTTTATTGTCACAAACCTACAGTTAGAAAACCCCCACTAAGGTTCTCCTTAACAGTCCTTTCCCATTCAGTAATGCTGAACAAGGTTAGTGCAGTGTGTTGTGAACTGTCTGGTTACATAACGAAAAGCTGCACTTGGAGGATTTTTTACTTTCTAGCAATATTTGCTCTTACTGTGAATTTGGGATCTGCAGTCAGCAGAGCTGTGGCCAGGCCCAGGGTGAGCCTCTCTGATGCTGTGGCTAGATCAAATCAAGAGGAGCAGGCTCTTCTGCACCCGTATCTATGTCTCTGGTGGTCCTTTTTTTACATGCAACATCCTTTCCCAAGCCCATCAAATGATCCACGGTTTGTGTCATGTTGAGAACATTCTCACTGTAACATTGCATAAAAACTAAAAAAAATACAGAGGCAAACTCTTGGAAGTTAGGACCAACGTTGCCTGAACTGAGTTTGTCTCAGATATGTGCAATGTAAGACTGTCCAATCTTAATTTTTTTCATATCTGACCATTTTGTACTCAATGCTCTGAGGATTTTGAAGTGGAAGATGTGTGGGAGCTTGGGTAAATCTGTTGCCCCTTTAAGCTCTGAGGAGTTCTCCTGTAAACAGGTTGATGGAAGGGGAGACTCTGACAGAGGTTGTACTTTTGACTTCTATTTCCTCAGATCTAAACAAGGAAAATTACAGGGAGTTTTGCTTTCAAAATGCTTGACAGAATATTTGCTGAATTGTTTCTACATGAGTAGAGACTATCATAGTGCATAGACTATTTAATTCTGATCACATTAATTTTGGAGTTTATGAGGTGTGTGCTAAATAATTTCGATCAATTATGAAGGTTAATTATGCAGATAAGCATGGGCCATAGCTCAGCTATGCCAAGTTCAGATGTGAAAAGCCTGGAATGCCAATAGTTGCTTATTGTTGCTGTATCCACTAAGATATAACGGTGATATATTTCCTTCTGGTTGGGATAGTTTTGGTTTGCTATGTTTTGGTTTGTTTGTTTGTTTTTTTAATTGTGTTTATGTCCATGCATTAAGTAATGCAGAATTTGTCTTTGGGGGGTAGGATGTAGAATAAATTTTGGAGTTTATTTTAATTTTTTTGATTTCATTTTTATAATTTTAATTGTAATTTTTTTTTTACTTTATTGAAATTATGACTCTATCAATTGTTTATTCTTACAGGTAGATGTGAATGTGGCCAATGCACTTGTTTTCCTCCAGGAGACAACAGAGTTCATGGCAAAAACTGTGAATGTGATGATCGACAGTGTGAAAATGCAGATGGGAATGTCTGTGGGGGTATGTGTTCACTTAACATAACATAACATAACATAACATAATCTTGATAGTTTATACTTTCTGTTTCTGATTTTATAACATAATGTCACTACAGACATCGCTAATAATAATAGATTGAAGATTTTTGTAAAGAAACAAACTCTAGAAATATCAAATATGTTAGTGAAGTTTTATTTTAAAACTTCAGAAATGCTAACACTGAAGTGAATTAAATACACCTAATGGCATAAATGTAAGTGCCATCATATATCCTAAATTCCATCAGTGTTCATTAGAGAAGAATACAGACACTTTTAGGAAAACTTGAAGCATTAGGTAATTTTACTTTAGTAAAATTGTTTAGTACAACTAATGTTTTACCATGAGTGTTGTAATATACCTAAAGGTACTAATGACCAGCAATGCTCTTAGACACTTTATATTCACTGACAGTGATTTGCCTGATTTCTAAAAAAGTAGTAAAAATATATTATGAAAGAATCTAAAATGTTTGAGAGATATTGTCATACTAATTGCAGATGCAGATGGTTTATTTTAGTCTTGAATGTGAAAATCTCTGTGATTTCTCAGTAATGTATGTTGGTGTTTAGCAGTATTTCAAGGTAGTTTTGGATATGTAAATGCATATGGTATTTTAAAAGCATTTGAGTAGTGTTTACCCTAAATGTTCTCTTTCTAGATTTATTTTTAAAATGACTCTTAATGATTCTCAATATTAACAAAGTAGCTTATATCAACAATGACACGTTGTATTATATTCCTTATTTCTATGTAAAAAAAAACATATTGGTTCATAATCCTTATGTACATAAAACATTTTGACTACATGGAATATTTCTTCAAGGTGTCTGCCATGCAGGATGTAGGCATGTATGGAAAATTCTGGTTTGAATATCTAACCAACCAAAATAACAATTTATAATGTTCACTGTAATTCAATAATACCAGTGCGTAGCAAAAAGAATAATTTCTAATTTAATTTTGTGTAAAGGACATAAAAGCAGGTAAAAGCACTGAAAAGCTGTGTCATATTTGTTATAAATTAAACAGTTGGGAACCAAAATTCATCATCTTCCATGGTTAAAAACATCTCTTCTGTTTACACAATTCATACTTTGCACTATTTGACAACAGTCCTTCAATGCTAATATTGCTAATGATCTTGCACATTTTGGAAATTATAGACAAAAATTCCATTCTTCCTTATTAGGAAGGATACAGGGACAATTTCAATTTTTGATGCTGACTAGAGTACATCAGACTTAAACCACTCATCACCTCAACACCTGAGCCTGTGCCCAATTTTCTACAGAACAGGAGACACTCTAGGTCACACTTTTATGTGAATAACATATTCCCTTTAGTCTAAATAGCTTTGTCCAAAGAGAATAGCAGAAATTAATTAATTAATTTTAAAAACATGTGCTTTAAGATTATTTTCATCATTTTGAAATAGCAAATACAAAGGGGAGCCTGGTCATTAACTTATGAATCAGTTGTTGTCTCCAGCTCAATTTTTCCACTTCCATTAGTTTAGTTACTAATGATTCTCTCCAGGTAAAAGGAATTATATGGGAAAATGCAATTCAAGTGATTATGCCCTGCTTGAAATTGCACTGCACAGCACCTGGCAGGACTTCAGAAGGCTCACCCTGTGATTTTTTTCTGTTTCTGGGAGTTGAGCTTGTTCCTAATTCTTTCCCCACAATCATAGAATAAGAATCCTGTTGTCCTGGGCTTTCTTACAAAAAAACAACAACAAGAGGAGGAATCATGGCATAAGGTGATGATTAAATCCACCAAGATCTGACCTGACCTCTGCAGTGCCTAAAGGGAGACAAGAGCATCTTTGCTCACTCAGAGCTGTCTGAACTCATTGAGGTGTAGCAGGTGTCTAGGGTTTCAGCCTTCCCAGTTAGAAGTCATGCCACTGCTAATACCATCCTCTACAAATTGTAGGATTTATGCAGTAAATCTGTTGGGATTTTAGGCACAAATAATTGCCAGATTGTTTTTTTCTTATTCTTTTTATTTAATTTCTTGTTCTGTATATTATATTTCTAAATATAATTTAAGATATTTTTAGATTATTCTGGATTTAGTTGTAATATACTCCTTGAAGCAAGTTCCTATGTTGTTGCTATTGCATCATTCTATCCATGTTTGTTCTTTTACAGACAAGAACTAGTGTCCACTTCCTCTAGTTCTGTCCCCATGACACAGAAGTGTTTCTTTGTTTGCACATTTTTGGTTCTTCCATGTGAAGTGCACTGGGATTCAAGTTAACAAACTGATGTCTTATTAATCTCACAGTTCTCTTCCATGCACCACTTTTCCTTCTCTTGGGTGCTGGAGCTGTGAAATTTCAAGTGGCTCTTCCCTAATTTCTTCTCTTTCTCCCTCTCTTACCTTATGCCTCTTTCTTTTCTCTCTCTCTCTGGGGGGAGGCCACCCCCCTCCCAAATAAGCTAGGGGAGCACCTATCTAGGTGTAAATACTAAGTAGAGGAATATTTAGATGTAAGTAATAAGTAGAGAAAATTTATTTTCAGATGATCCCCATCATTTGCATCTTTCTGTTCAACAGCCATCTAACAAGCGCTCACCTTCAGATTCATGAGTCATTTGACAATTATGCGTTTTCAACTTTCCTGCAGCTCCATTGAAACATCTCCTCCCAGAGTTTCTGACCAAATATATGAATTTTTGTCACTGTTATCCTTTTCAGACCCTCAATAGCCTCTGATGCTACTGACAGTTTTAGCTCTACTCTTTAGAAATAGTCAAATGTTTCGCTTGGTATCACTTTCTTTCCTGGCAACATTTTGAATGCTTCCTTTGTTATATGATATTTCCCATACCTCTCTTTTTAGGACATTCTAGCACTTTTAACTTGATTTTATTTCCTCTTTTGCAGCTTCTCTGTTCATAGAATTTCTCATGAATTTTGCACTAATAGCACACACATCTCTCTTTTGGGTTTGTCCATCTACCATCTCAGCCTGAACTTCTTCACACCTCTTGCTAAACTGCTTATTCCTTTCTCTTTCCTTGTCCTCTTTTTGTTACTGTTTTTCCACCACTGTTGCTACCTAGGCAATCACTGTCAGGACATAAGCCCTTGCTAGTAAATCTGTCTTCAGAGAATTATAAGCTGGACTCTGTGAATGTGCAGGGCCTGACAGTGAGCACTGAGTGCCTGTAAGTGCAAAGAATGAAGACTGGTGTTTTCAGATTAAATGCATGCTGAAATGAGAAATGTGAATGACAACCTAAATGATTTGAATAAGAATTGTTACTGGCCTCCTCTGACCAGCAGAGATTGATTAATAGCTTGCTTTCCAGACCAGCTGTCCACACCACAGTGGAAAGACACGAGGCGAAAGATATGATAAATTAGGGTACAACCAAGTGAGACCCTATTACCATGTTTCTGCATGATTGTAGTGAGTCATTCACTTAAAAATTCAGCTGTCCATCAATGCAGTACCAGGAATAGAGACATTACATCTCCACAAAGACAGAGGTTGCAGAAGGACTAGGCATAGATTTCACAACACTCTGCTGTTAGAAATTGATTCATATAATTATGGAGTCATAGAATGGTTTCGGTTGGAAAGGACCTTTAAAGACCATCTAGTCCAACACCCATGACGTGGGCAGGGAACCTTTCACTAGACCAGGCTGCTCAGGGCCCCATCCACCCTAGCCTCGAACATTTTCAGGGATGGGGCATCCATGGTTTCTCTCAGCAACCTGTTCCAGTGTCTCAACACCCTAATTGTAAAAAAAATAAATCTCTTCTTATGCCCAAGATACTTCTACTCTCTTTCAGTTTAAAACCATTAACCCTTGTTCTGTGACTATGGACCTCGGTAAAAAGTATTTCTTTCTTATAGTATCACTTTATAATATAGAAAGGACACAATAAGGTCTCCCCAGAGCCTTCTTTTCTCCAGGCTAAACAATCTCAACTCTCTCAGTCATTCCTCATAAGAGAGGTGTTCCATCCCTTTGACCATTTTTGTGGCATTTTTGTGGACCTGCTCGACCACGTCAATGTCTTTCTTGGACTGGGAGACCCCAGAGCTGGACATATTACTCCAGGTGGAGTCTCACCCCAGTAGAGTGGAAGGTGTGACCCTCCTGCTTTCCACATCCTTCCCTTGTGTTCCCTTTCCTTTGACTGTGCCTCTGCACAGAGACTCAATATGTTATGGCTGGAGGAGAGCTCTTATGCAGCCTTTTTGAGATAGATATGTTCTACCTAAAGGCCCATCCATACAGTTCATTTTTTTCAGTAATATAAGACTGCTACAGCTATAGTGCAGTGTTGATTCACAGAAATATTTAGTAACATATTTCCTTTGGCTTTACTTGGTTCATTGAGTCTTTCATGTGCAAGTTAAATGGTTTTGGTTCACACACATGACCAGAGAACCACAGGTTTGACTGCAAGTTCTTTCTTGACAAGACTACGTCACTGATGTACACCAGGCTTGAAATTTGCTTGTCCTGTATCCTGTTCAGAGATGCTTCTCTCTTCACTCTGATGTTATGGCTGTCCTGCTAGCTGTAGATGTGTCCTGAGCTTTCAAGAGTTATTTATTTTCCTACTGTGTCCTGTTATGTTTTTCAGTGATGTCATTATTGGCTGCTCCACCTCACTGGATTGACTGTTGTGCATTATTTTCTGTCTTCTTTCAGGACTGAGGGCAGGCAGACAACAAGAACTCAGAATAGTAAAGAACAATTTGAAATTGATTTGATAATGCTGGTTTTTGTTAGTTGATAATGCTTTTAATTCCATTCACTTTGACTTGTTCTTTGGACCATTCGATTTGTTCTTTGGACTCATCGTTTCAACATGAGACTGGATGTGGCACTAGGTCTAGTAACGACGGTAGGGTTGGACTCAATGATCTTTGAGGTCTGTTCCAACCTGGTTGATTCTATGATTCTATGATTATTGGTGTAGCTGTGAGTTCTTTTAGCAGCAAAGTAGCAATCATCGAAGGAATGAAACAAAAGCCCTTTAGGGTCCTCTGCAGTTCCTGTGGAATTGTGCTGATTAAAAACTTTACAATAAAACCAAACCCAACAAAAGTAGTAAAAAGTTGGTTAAAGCTCTACATGAGTTCATCACTAGGACCATTAGCAAAGGTCTAAACTCGTAAGAGCTAACTTGTAACAGGGATCTTACATATTTCTAGGGATGCTCCCATTTTGTTTTATGTCAGTGTATCATTCTGTGCATCAAATAGTGGGCCACCAATTAGAAAATCACCTTTGATGAGACCTTTTAATGTTTATTCATAGATGCTTGGACTGTCCTCAACACTAAAAAGCAACTAAGACTCAGATCATCCCAGTAAAACAGTTATTTGATAGGTGACAATAGAATACTTCGAGAAGTCTGATTTATTTATCTTGAAGCAAGCAAATCCACTTTGACCACTATTTAATTTGGCCACAGCACATCAAAATACAATCCTCATCAAAACACAATCTGTACACTGTACACTGTACACTGTACACTGTAGGGAATCCAGTTGCGTAATATCATGTCACATCAAAGAGTAAATGCAGCTGTCTTTTTCATCTGTATATACCAACTCTTTTTGGTAAAAGGCATTAGTTCTCATTAATTTGAAATTCTGCCTGTAGTATAAAGGCTTAGAAATGCTGGACTTACTGTTGGAGAAAATGCTGAAGTAATTCATATTTCACTCCTTACTCAAGTTTACCTTCACGTCTCTCTCTCTATGTGTAGGAAAACAGTGCATCAAAACTCTACTTAAGACTTTATGGGAGGTGAAGTTAGTATTCTTCTAAGAAAATCTCCAAGTAAATTGATTTTCACCACTCAGACACATTCTTTCATTAATTTCATTCACTCTCTTTCTCAAGCCCACATACAAGCATCAAAGTGTCTGCATTTAATTGTTTGGTCAGGATCACTTTTGTGTGATGCAGAAGATGGACAAGAGATGCTGCTGTGCTGGTTTGAGCTGAAGTAGAGTTAACTTTCTTCATAGAGGCTAGTATGAGGCTATGTTTGGGTTTTGTGCTGAACACAGAGTTGATAATGCAGAGATGTTTTTGTTGTTGCTGAGCAGAGCTCACACAGAGTCAAGGCCTTTGCTGCTTTCCATACTGCCATGCTGGCAAGGAAGTTGGGGATGCATGGGAGACTGGGAGGAGACACAACTGGGACAGGTGACCCAAACTGACCAAAGGGATATTCCATACCATAGGACATCATGCTCAGTATATAAGGTGGGAGGAAGAAGGAGGAAGGGGGGACATCTGGAGTGATGGTGCTTGTCTTCCCAAGGAACCGTTATGTGTGATGGGCCCTGCTCTCCAGGAGATGGCTGAACACCTCCTGTCTTCGGGAAGCAGTGAATTAATTCCTTGTTTTGCTTTGCTTGTGTGTGCAGCTTTTGCTTTGTCTATTAAACTGTCTTTATCTCAACCCATGAGTTTTTGTAGCTTTTACCCTTCTAATTTGCTCCCCCATCCCGTTGGTGGGGGAGTGAGTGAGAGGCTGTGTGGTTCTTGGCTGCTGCCTGGGGTTAAACCACGACAGCTGCCCATCAAGTTCCTAGTAGGTCTTTTCATCTCAGCTTGACTGACAAGAACAAAATGGTCTTTAAACACGTCTTTGATATTGTTTAGGACCCATAATTTAGGGTGATCTTTTTGAGTCACAATTTTGCTTACTTTCATCTCTGTAAGCTTCCGGCAAATCTGATGCCTCTTTTTTGTGCTTCCTGATTTGGCATCCTTAGGACAATGCTGTTCTTGTTGTGGACAGGAGGAAAGGAATGACACAAGTTATGCACTCTCTCTGCACTGACATCTTTTGTTGTTGAGCACACAGTCTTCTGCCAACAAGTCATCATGTCAGTCACCATATCATTGTTTTATGAGAGTGCAGACCTTATTTTGTCTAAATAATGCACTCAGTTTTACTCCTGTGAATGTATTGTTGGTTATCAATGTAGGTCATGGGTTTGACCTCATTCAGGTGTTTCTTCTGATGCCTACTTACACATTTCCATTCATACATCATTCGAATCTGTCATTAGATTTCCAGCTTAGGTCTCTATGTGTCATCAGAGAGCAAGGGAAAAGCTGGAGTTTATGAGGCATACATAGAGTTAAAGCCCCAAGTCCCAGCTTCCAGATTTAAACCTTTCAAACAGAGACAGAAGCTTCCAGATAACATTCATAATTAGAGAAGGATTCTAGGATTGCACAGTCATCACCAGAATGTACAAAGGAAAGGTTGCCTCTCAAAAGACTGGTATAAGTTGCCCCTAATTGACACATTCCTTTGAATATAAAATTTTTATTACTATCCAGCCAGGATAAATAATTGGATTTAGAGGAAGTACTGCCTTACTTTCTTTTTACATATATATGTATATATAAGATATATAGCAGAAAATGTAAATTCTTTCTTTATGAAAGTTCTAGGTCCATACTGCAGCAATCATGAATGACATTTAATTTTGTCATCTCTTCAGTGAAGCAGAAGCATGATCTTTTCAGATAACATGTTCTTATGAGGACCAAGAAGACCATAACCATAAAAATGAGAGTTATGATTAATTATGTGCTTCATTAAGCAAAGCTAAGTATTAATATTATGGTGAAGTTGCTGTCAGACAGGTTCCTCATTTCTTGTATTAATGTTGCTTTAAAAACCCAGAGGTACACAGGACATTTATGGAACTCTTTAATAGACCTAAAAACCAAATTAGGAGAGAAGAAGGTTACCCATCTATCTCCCAAACAAAGACAGCTTTTGGCACCGACTAGTATGAAAATTCAAAAATATGAATTCAGCTCCTGACTCTGCCATGGCTTCTCAGACTACATGGGACATAATTTTTAAGTCTTCAGTTGCCTAAAGGAAAGCCTTTTACCATTTTTGATGCCCAAACCTACCTTTGCCTGATCTCAGCTTGGCTCCACAAGGACACAGGTGCACCTGCACAGTTGCCACCATCACAAGGATGTCCTTAGGGTATGTCCAATGGCACTAGGTATCTGAATAGAACCAGAAATTTCTCTGTAATTTCCTAACCAACAGGTTTTTCATGTGTGCTATTGGAAAGGTTTTAGAGCAGGGACCATGTTCCTTTGATTGAGGAATCTGAAGAACATGTAATTGTTATGAATTTCACTAGACATTTTCATACTATTTAATAGAGAATTTTTATTACGGTATTTGTTAGTGAAAAATGCAATTTATTCTCCTTTGGAAAAGAAAACTAAAACAAACACAGTTCAAACACATGTAAAACTAGGGCTAGCTACAAAGTAAAAATAACTGTATTAGGTAGTGGAGAAGTCTACCTGGCATAAAACTAGTGTGATTTAGGGTTTTATTTTGACAACACTAAGTAGAGAGTTAATGATTCAATCCCTGTGTCCTTGGCTTAACTGCTTCCTCCTAGTTCTGAGGCTCATCCAGAGGCAGCACCAGATAAATTCAAAAGGATCAGCAGATATTAGATATGAGTGACTAATGTATCCAGTATAGGTATTAATGGCATGGTATCATCTGTATTAAATCGATGTGGGTTTGCTTAACTAATTTTAATTTTTCTCATTTTTTCTTTTAAGTGCACAACAGGTTTCTCTCCTGGTCACCCAGACATTTGTGTAGGTGTATGAAAAGCCAAGACTTTACATAGATGTACAGAGAACATAGTTTGATTAGCTTTTCACATAGCCTGAAATGCGATTTAGGTTAGTAAAATGCATTTTAATTTAATCTTTCTGTTCAAACAAGCAGTAAGGGAATTGCTAGTGCATCAACATTTAGAGTGATTGATTGCTAGATACTAATTTGTAAATCCAAAAGAGGCTTTTCTGTTGAACCTTGTATTTTAGGCTATATATAGCCATTGCACTATATCCTTGCTTTGCCTACATTGAAGTCTGTGTGCAGCAAAAGACTTGACTCTGAGCAGGTCGTGCTCTGATCACTTGGAGCTTTGTTCCAACAGTCATCACCCTTGTTTGAAATGCTGATTCGTTCCTTAAATGATTTAGTCAGCATCAGCTGTTCTTTTTTGCTTTGTCATTCTCCGGTAGTTTGAGAATCCCCATTCCAGTACCTTCAAAGAAGGAAGTCCAGATCCTGCTAAAACAATTCTTAGCCCTTTTTTTTTGTTTGCTTGTTTGTTTGTTTGTTTTTCAATAGCCTAAGCTGACACAGGTCTCGAAGTTCTTTGCCACTTTCTCTGCTTCGAGGCCTGAATCTGCTTAGCCTATTGAAAAACAAACAAACAAACTTCTTTGAAAGTTGCTTCACATTTATTTTAGGCTCCTCTAACTGCAGTTGTCACAACTGTTCCAGTCTTATGGCATTCTCCTGATATTCAATAAAATCTAAAAAATAAGAATCAGTGTTCCAGTAATGTTTTTACCAACTTGTTTAGCATATTTAGGCAGGGTAATGAAGGGTAAATTCTCACTGAGAAATATTTCTCCCAGATAGATGTTGTTTAATATTCTCTTCTGTTAATAATATAATGAAAAGTCCTGCAATTAAAAAAAAAAAAAGGAAATAATGATTCTATTTAAATACAAGGAGAAATATTTGTTTCATTTACTGTAGTGTTCCATATAAAGGATGCTGCATTATGTTGTGATTTTTCATATTCCTAGTACACATTTAAAACTTCTTATTTTTCATCCAGTTATAACACATTATATTATATTTGTTTGAGAAACTTGTGTTCCTGAGGTGCCAAATTTTGCTTGGAGCTGGCCTCAGCTTGTCCTTCAGGAAAATCATCTGGTTTTAATCAGTTAGTTTATTAAGAAGAACCAGTTTCCTCTGTAATGATTACTTCACCTTTTTCATCACACTGGCATTCCCATGTAGTGGTGCCTTTTGTATTAGAAAATGATCATGCAGGTTTTTTGAGAGCTCTGACAACAGCTGCATGAGTAGTCACAACTGAGATTTCCCACAACCACAAAATTTTGTTTCCAGGCATAGTAAGAAATAATTCATCCTGGTGTCCAGTTTGGTTCTGGTTGGTTTGGGTTATCATGGACCCCTGTGAGTAATCAGTCACAGCTCGTTTTGTTGCTGCATTCATATTTCACACTTATGGCTATTGGATTTATAATTCCAAACAAAATGACAATATCTCTATTGCCCTCTTTTTCTCTCCTTTGCCTCTCCTCCATCAAAGTCTTTATTCTAGATTTGAGATTAATGTTTAAAATATTATTTAATAATTAAAAGTTCATTAACATAGATTTTTATGAATGCAAATCTGTAGTCTCAGAGCTATTGCACTGCAATACAATTTGTTTGTGATTGTAACTGGTTTATGTTAAATCTGAAATGAAGATAGGTCAGTGCTTTTCAGTAGCTCTACTGAATATGAATGGTTAGGGGTAAAGAAAAATCCCTAATTGAAGAAGTCTGGCCCAAATGAATTGCTTAACATGATAAAATGCTGATTTAACTATTCAGGTTATGTCTGAGGAGAGGCTGAGGGAGCTGGAGTTGTTTAGCCTGGAGAAGAGGAGGCTCAGGGGAGACCTTATCACCCTCTACAGCTCCCTGACAGGAGGTTGGAGTCAGGTGGGGGTTGGTCTCTTCTCCCAGGCAACCAGCAGCAGGACAAGAGGGCACAGACTCAAGCTCTGCCAGGGAAGGTTTAGGTTGGATATTAGGAAGAGATATTTTACAGAGAGAGTGATCAGACATTGGAATGTGCTGCCCAGGGAGGTGGTGGATTCACCATCCCTGGTAGTTTTCAAGCTGAGACTGGATGTGGCACTTAGTGCCATGGTCTAGTAACCACGGTAGGGTTGGACTCGATGATCTCTGAGATCTCTTCCAACCAGGTTGATTCTATGACTCTATGATTTGCAGGGGAGATATACACAACTAAACTGTGTAAAGCAGTTTTTTCACAGGCTATCACACACACAGGAGACAGCTAGGAGTTAACAAGCACTGGGCTAAGCACTTACATACACATCACCCCAATGGATGCGAAATCCAAAGAGCTGCAGCTGCCCTAGCTGGTGTTAGCTGGAAATGAATATGATTTTTATGAAATGGATTACTTGAGACAAAAGAATCCTTTATGTTTTGAGGATTTACGTGGCATAAAGGAGGAGATGAATGGTCATTGCAGAAAAATGCAAGTCAAATTTTATGTGGTAAATGGTAAACCCTGTTTGCTGCAAATTGCTAAGCTTTTAAAACTGTATAGGTAAAAAGATAAAAAAAACCCCAAATATCAACACAGGGCCTGGTATGCCAAAATTATTTTGAATGTTTAGATACCATAAATGACAGCTCCAAGACTTTGGAGATTCCAGTATTTTCTAATTTAAATTACTAAAGTATTCAGCCATCAGTGAAACTTTAAGGAATTCCACTTACAGCAAACTACAAGGTTTGTCTCTCCTCTGGGTTTCTACCAGTGCTGCCTCCTGGTTTACAATACAAAGTTGCACTGTTGGCTCAAACCAGAAAACCAAAATTGCCAGTTTGCTTCTGAGCATCCTACAGCTCAGTGCTTTGTCAGATACTCCTACTGCTTGTTCCCTTCTTCCCAGCCCATGCTCCCAAATTATCTCAGTCCCTTCGTTTCTCTTCCCTTGCCCTACATAGCAGGTAGGATAGGACAAAAGTAACGGGTACGTCGTATAATTTGCTTCTTTTAAGCCCAGTAAACAGATTAGCTAAGTAATTATTATTTCTGCTACAGAAATATTATTCTAAACTGAAAAGTGAAATTCTGTCTGGGAGACATTTCTTACTTCCTTTTTTTTCTATCCTCCATTCCTGTATTCTTGTCTGCATTTGTTGTCACTTCTCCCTTCTTCCTGGCCAGATTTTCTACTCAGCTTACTATTCAACTATTTACTCTTCAGCTATTTACTATTTTCCTTTCTTATTAATCTAATTCTCAAAAAATTATATTTTATCTTTTTCCCCCCTTTTTTAAGCATTGATTATAACTTCTAGGGTCTATCTTTGACCCATGTCTAGGGTTTCTTTGACCTATGTCTAGGGTTTCTTTGACCTTTCCCTCACTTGTTTTTTTGCACATTACTGAGGCATCCTGTTAAATACAAGAATGAGAGGACTGAAGAAGGCCATTCTGCCAAGAAGCTGTGCTGTCCATCCATCTGTCTGTCTATCCCATAGCACACACTTCACACTGCTGAGGTCTGAAAATGATCTCAGCTGTGACCACAATCACTAGTGTCTGCTTGTCTTGCTCATAACCACCCTTGGTGTCATTACAGGCCATGGGATTTGCTTGTGCGGCCGATGCATTTGCCAGGATGGATGGTTTGGGAAGTTGTGCCAGCACTCCAGGAAGTGCAACATGACAGAGGAGGAGAGCAGAAGTCTCTGCGAGTCGGCGGATGGAGTATTGTGCTCGGGGAAGGGTAAGAACTGGCAGCTGAGCTCCCCCATGTCAGTGCCCTGCCAGAGGAAAGCGATCGTGTTCTGGAAGACAAATGTTCATGGCAGTGGGTTGTTGTTTAGTAACCCTTTCTTTCAAAGGCATCTATTATTAAAAGGATGTTATATTTGGCTCCGTAATGCACTTACATCCATTTTGCCAAACACCCACTGCAGGGTACATGTTCAGCAGTGTTGCTCTCCTATGCAATTTGTTAGTAGCATATAATTTCCTGTATGTGTTTAGCTGATGCTCTGCATGGAACAGCTGTACATTATAAACTAACTGTTAGTGCTCCATCCAGTCTGAGGGAAAGGGGCACAACCTGCAGTAACACTGCAGTGGGAAAGATGGCAAATGTAATATATTGGGCAACAGTAAGTGGAGGAGAGTGTTTAACAGCAACATTTGGTATACTTAATCACCCTGCTCCCCAACACAGCAGCAAAGGAAAAGTAGACATCTGTAGCCCCCACAAATGAATCCTAAAAACTTTCTCATTTACTAATTTTCATTCTGGTGGTTGCATCAGCTTCAGTTCAGCTATAAAAACCTGCCACAGGGAAGAATAAAAGTTAGAAAATCTTGATAATTATCTGAAATTGTTCTCTGAGGTTCTTACCTTGCAGTCTTTCAGGCTAGGAAATTGCATTAATGGAAAGAAGGCTTTTTAGCTCCCCCATAGTGCAAACTGCCTATTTTTGTACATAATATGTCTGAAAGAGAATAGACAAAAAATGGGTGGTGGGACTGGCTGGAGGCTAGAATGCATTCACTCTTACTATATGTGCCATTTCCTCTTTTTGTACCTCCCTTGCATAGACAGGGAAGAAACCTGCCAACTGGTAATAACAGTTAGGAGCCTTCTACATCAGGCAGATTTCCAGTTTTCCCTTTGGTAACTTTTATTTCAGTGCAAAGGAAATTTAAATGGGGTTTCCAGCCTGGCCTTCATCCATCTATATCATCACTTCTCCCCCACTGCATCATTTCATTTTAATTTTCTTCCCTCCCCCCAGCTGATGCAATGTCATAGAAAATAAGGAAGTTGCACTGTTTCTCTTGTTTCCAGAAGATATTGATATCTTTAAATTAGTGTATATGTAAGAGAATGGTGTGTTACTGGAGAAATGGAAGGTGAGGGAATATGCTTATCAACAATAAAATGCACTATGTAAGATTCTAAATAAATATAAACATGTTGACTTTTAAAATATTTGTATTATCTGATACCTTTCTGTCAGGATGTCTGACAGCTATTTATTCCAGCCTATGGGTCTTACTCTGAGAACAATTAGCTTTGGGCACATATATTAGGGCTACAATTTACTCTGATGCTTTGAGAGCAGGTAATCTGGCAGGAATTTGCAGACACATCAAGGATTTTTCTTCCTTCTGTTGGCTGTGCTGCCCAGGAGGTGGTTTGGCCTTTGGTTGCTGATGTAATCTGGAGCAGTCTGAAAGCTGCTCTTGGTTGTCACCAGCAGCAGGCAGGTAGTGCTTTTAAACATGAATGCATGAATGGAGGCTCCAAAAGCCCAGACTTTCTAGGGTAGTACTTGACTGTTGAACAATATTTATTTCCTATGGGTATTACAAACCTGACAAATGGAGCCAGACTCTTCTCACTGGTGACAAGCAGTAAAATGAGAGGCAAAAAGCAGAAACTGAAGCACAGGAAATTCTCCCTGAACATGAGGACGAAATTTTACTGTGTGGATAACTGCACACTGGAACAGATTGCCCAGAGAGGTTGCAGAGTCTCCCTCACTGGAGATACTCAAGAACTGCCTGGACCCAATCGTGCTCAATGTGCTCTAGCAAGACTCTGTTCCTGCAGGGAGGTTTGGCTGGGTGACCCACTGTAGTCCCTTCCAACCTTACCCATTTTGTGAATCTGTGACCCCAAATCCATATTCAGCAACAGTGGCAGGATATTTTGTGTTAGGTTTCTTCAGCCCATGAGCACATGTAAGCTTCCAGTGTGTTGGAAAGCCCTGAGGAGAGCCAGTATAATAAAGGTGTGTTAAATTAGATGCTATAGCAGCTTTAGTGTAGGTCAGCTGGTCACATATAAGTGCTTGTCCCAGCAGAGAAATACCTGTCTAAGATAACTTCAGTAGTGTGTGGTCAGTAAACATTCAAGGAGGCTGCTGTCTCCTGTCTGTTCCTATTCTAGATGCTTAGCTATGTATCTGGAAATCATGTCTTACTGGACGCTCGTACTTTAAAATGCTCTTCATAGCTAGTGTGACCAGCATTATCCAGAGGCCAAAATGGCAAATTGGTTTCATTACAATGAGAAACAAATAATGGTGCTGGTCAAATATAAAGGGAATCTTGAACCTGTGTGCTAATGGTGGTTATTCCCTCTTTGCTGGAAACCTAGCCAGGATATTCAAGGGCTATAATGGACCGAAGGGAGTTTGCATTTCTGGATGTAGGATTTAACAGACTGTGAGGAGTCCTGGTTTTCAGCAGATAACTACTGAAGCCTGTCAGAAAATTGCACTCTGTTAATATAAGCGAAGTTGGACATTCACATTCCTTGGCTGTTTTCAGAATCTTGGCTGGTTGACTGTGCCACCTGTAGTAAAAGCTCTTCCCAAGGCAAACAGCACCACCCACCACGCTGCTGCCTCCCTGGCAGTAAATATAGAGCTGCATATGGCCACTGTAGCGGTGCAGGATGCAGGAAAGGTAATGAGCCAAATCCCATCTGAGAGGATCTGGCTGGGATCCCAGGAAACACCCTGCAACTCATTAGACTCATTTTAATTAAACTGAGGAGCCTCCCAGAGCAGCATGCTCTGTTCAGGGAAAAGACTAGATACATTCATTCTCCTTAACAGATTTTGCATTATGGAGCTTGACTTGCCTTGGTTGACTTGGTGTTAAATTTGCTGTATCTTCTGCAAAATGGTTTTAAACATTGTGGGCATCCCTCAACAGCAGCATCAGTGCTTGCTTATGCAGAATCACCTCAGGTTTCCTACAATGTAACACCCTTATTAACTGCTTTAGTTTCACTAAAATTCTCATGATAGTCTTCCTTATTTTCCGCTATCAGTACTTTGCAGTTTGTATATACAGAGACATTTGCTTTAAATTGCCCTCAAGTATGTCTTAGTGTACCTCTTATACAGCAAACATGTCATATGTATCCTCCATTGCTTCTTTATACTATAGCAATTTTTATCCTTGTAGGGAATGTCAATATTTTCTGTGCTGGTGGCTCAGTAAGCAATACTCAGAACTCACAGAAGAAGGAGATACTTAATCAAATGCTCCCATCCACAAATGTTCCAATCACTAGCTCTTCCTGAATATATTTGCATGTTCCATATGTTACCAGTTAAAGCATTTCCCTAAAATTAGGCAATGAGTTAATTTTTGTGCATTTAACATAAACATTAAATTACATATTTAATTAAAAATTAGATTCTCTGCTGAGGCTGTTCTGAAGTTTTAAAGCATTAAGTTTAAGTGATCAGAGGCACTTCAGTATTTGTGGGAAAGACCTATGGGAAATTGTTGTTTTTTTTAAAGTGTATTAGGATTATTCCTATGGATTTTATTCAGAGGTCCCTGAAAGAACTGGAAAAGCATAATTTAATAGACTTCTGCTCAGGCCAGTTAAATAACCTGTGAATTCTGTTCAGGTTAAATTCTGACATAACCAAGCTTCCTTCTATATAATTTTTTTTAATATTGCATTAAACACATGGTGATTTTTAATGGAATCATTCTGGAAATATTGCAAGCAGGTAGGATTTTCATTTGCATTGAACTCATTTATAAGCATGTTCTGTTAAAGATCAACAGCTTGTTTAGTACCTTTTTTTAAAACTCTTTCTCCCGTGTTTGAAAACTGTGTGTGTATACTTTGCTATAATTTCTTTGGGCTGCTAATTTTTAAAAATATTGATTTCTCCTGTAATCCATTCTTCAGGCTAAGTTGACAAAAGGATTTCTGCTCAACAGTTAGTGCCCCACCTCAGTGTTTAAATATCTGAACTCTGTATAGGGTCAGGCTGCTGAAGATGGGACCTGGAAAAGCCAAATCCAGGATGAAGGATTACCCCCTAGTGGCATTTCAAGTCGCAGAAAAGCCTCTTCCACACCCTTTTGAGGCTAGAGGCTTCCTGACACGATTGTCTGGGAGCAGCTGTCACTTTCCAGGATTCAGAGCCATGAACCTTTTCCTGTCTCCAAGTTTTGTCTTAGAAGGAGTTTCTGGTGCTCTGTGGGTTATGGCATCACCCAATCATCACCATAAAGTCCCTCCTTTGCCTGTGGGGTGAGACCTGAGGAGGAGAAGAGCAGTTTGTCCCAACAAGGGCCATTAGGGTACTGTGCAGAAATGAGCCAAGGGCTGAACCACCATTACAAGCACAAACTCTGACACAGAGCAAATATTTAGTTATTCCACGGGAGGTGGAGCAGCTTCATTGGTGGTGAGGAGGATTTGGGGGTCTAAATGTTAGTCTTAGGCACTACTGATCTTTTGGAAACTCACCCCTAAAGGCTTTAGATCAGGAAGAGCATTTTATTCCTGGGTGTGATTTCATTGCCTTCAGTAACAGTGGGTCAGGGACAATTTTAGCTTTTCTAGTAAAAAAAATAAAAGAACAGTTACTGGGAAGAGAAGCCCTGATTGTAGGTCTCTGAAACCAAAAGAAAAGCTTCAAAATGTGAGTCCTGATTAAGTGAAATAGCAGGATTGAAGCATTAGTAGTAACATCCCACCATACTATAGCCCATGCCAAAAGAATCCTTTTGTTCAAAAGGCTTTTAGCATGATGATTTTCTTTTATGCAATAGCCTCTTAAGCAGCAATTTCGTGCATATGCACACATGAGCACGTGTGTGCCTGGGGTTGTTATTTTCTAGTCTGAAAATGCCAGTGCACTTTGACTGCTAGTAATAGTTTTTGTGATTTCAGGTTCCTGCCACTGTGGAAAGTGCATCTGTTCACCCCAGGAATGGTACATTTCGGGTGATTTCTGTGAATGTGATGACAGAGACTGTGACAAACATGATGGACTCATTTGCACAGGTGCAGTATAGGCTAGCACTTAATTGCTTCAAGAAACAAACTGCTTTGATGGGAATTATGTTAGACAAAGCTCAGCTTCTTCTTTCCCCACTGACAGAGGAAGCATATTTGCTGGTTATACAAACCTGCTATAATTGTTTCTTGCAGCATGATAATCAACTTAAGGTTTCAAAACAACAGTTGAAAGCCTGAGTATGAATTTAAATAAGTAAGCCAGCTACAAAATCCATCAACAATTCTCACTGTCATAGGCAACAAGTTGCTGCTTTTTTGGCAAAGGACGTAGTGTCAGCATTGCGATCATGAGGTTTCCTTAGCCTTTGTTCTTTCACTGAATGTTCTATGTGTATAATACTTTCAAGTGACAGACAAAATTCACTCAGCTCGTGATCTCTGGTAGGTGAGAGGCATAGTAGTGTGGGTTAACAGAGCTTCCTGGCAACCAGACAATTCTCAGTGGGAGGCTGAAATACCCGACAGCTTTTCTTATGACGTGATAGCTAATGATTCCAGCAGCTTCACCTTAACATTGTCTGAGGGTTCAGGTGGCAGATGCAGATAGAAATGGGCAGGCTGCCAATAAACCCTCATGGCAAACACAGTGACAAGGAGCAGCATGGGAATTGTTAAATTAACTCACTGGCTGCTTCCTGTAACAAATCTTAATTTTAGAAAATCTTTGTGGAGCAATTACTAGATGTGGAAAAAATCTTCAGGCCAATTAGAGTGAGAGTGGGAAGGCTCACACTAGTAAATTGTGTCTTCCAGCTAGCCCTATTAGCAAGGGTCCTTTTCAGGAGGCAAGTAGCCAGTATAGCAGCCTTGTCTTCAGCTGTAATGGCTATCCATGGATCTTCATAAAGTCAGTAGGAAGAGGAGGCCACATTGGAAACCCAGGCTGTAGAGGTCTCAAGTTGAGCATCCAAGAGTCATAAAAAATATTTAAATAAAATTAATATATAGGCCTCGATACTTAATACTTCCTTGCTGCAAAATAGGACCAACACATTTCTCATGTAACGGAGAATTTAAGATATGACTTATTTTTATAGCACCTCTGAGAATTTAGGCTGAAAGTTTTTCATGTTCAAAGTGATGGTTTTACTGCTATTCTGTTGGTAACTTTTAGTGACTTTTTCTTTGTGCATAATAGTTAAAAGTAATCCTGTTTTACCTTGTACCTGGAGGCACAGTGTGAACACTGAGCCTCACCAGCTGGGTACAAATAGTGGTGTACACAATTTCACTGAACAATACACAATTACAATATTTGCTATACTGCTGATGGAATTATTGAGAAAATGCTATTAATGCTTTGTAAGTGTAGGTTTGGGGTGGCTTCTTACTGCAATGGTACAGTAATTGCTTCCTTCCAAAGGGAAAAAAAAAGGGAGTGGGGTGGGGGAACAATAAAGGAACAACTACTTTAGCATGGCTTTTTACTTCCCATAAAACACACTTTAATGTAGTACATTTCAATTATGATAATTACCCTTTATTCATTCTATTCTAGGCAATGGTGTTTGTAGCTGTGGAAACTGTGAGTGCTGGGAAGGATGGAATGGAAATGCTTGTGAAATCTGGCTGGGGAAAGAATACCCTTAATGAAGGACATCAAAAACTGAGGAGATTTTTTTGTTTGTTTTTCTTTAGGCTGCTAGAACATTTAATTTCAGAAGTGCTCAGTGTGTGGGAGTGCATGTACACACACGTACATGGTCGTAAATACCTTAGAACATATTTGAGGACCTGCTCCTTAAGGAAATGCATCAGAAAACTAAAATAGGGAGCATGACAGTCCAAGCATTAGAAGGTGAAGTCATGTAACACTGTCCCTGTGGAACTTCTCCGGATTTTTTTCATAAATTCAATGGAATCAAGATTATACCCATAATGCCTATTTCTTTAAGCAACTTTTGGAAAAGATACAAGAAAGCATTTTTTAATCGTTATTTACTTGTTTGTCACCTCCTCTTATCAATATGCAACAATACACCTGTAGAAAAGCAGCACTGCTTGAATATTTGTCAAGTAGTTTGATTAATTTTATCATGTTTGAAAAATACATTATTTGGCCCTTTTTTCTTTCTAACAATCCTGATTATGCACCAGCTCACAAAATGGGAGAAGCTGTAAAGAAACCTATAAAAATATTAATGTTTTTTTCATTTGGTCAAATAATTATATAACTGAGGTCCAATTACATGACATATAGTGAAGACCTAAAATATTTGAACAGACCCTTTTCCACAAGACTTTTTTTTTTGTGGTTGACAAGTCAGTAAGTTGGTTATCTAATCTACATTCTACAATACTTTCAAATACATAACCTATATGAACATAAGGAATGAAGCTAATAAAGATATAAATGATTGCCTATGCTGAATGTGTATCCTGCAACTCCTATGTACTTCTGTCATACTATTCTATGTATGTACAGTTGTCTCTTGAAAGTAAAGCAAATGAAAATTTGTTATATTGATAGCTTTTAGGATAACAATTCTGCCTAGTATTAGGAATCACTGTTTAGAAGAGATTACACTGTCACCCGTGGCGTTAATTGAATTTAACAGCTTTTATAGGAGTGGGTAATTTGATGGTCAACTGACTTAAAAAATGATCTGTGCTATGCAGCCAAAGATGTTCAGACAACGTCAACAAAGTAATTAAAGTTTTAATACAGCAAATACAAACCAAGCAGTGGTATGAACAAAAATTTTATTTTTTATTGTCCAATGGTGAAATGCTGCTCAGTGTGAAATTCACATTGAGTTATGAACGATGCACGACTATTGGGACTTCCCTAACTTATTTACATATGAGTATCTTATTTTTTTGTACATGTAGATTTGGCAGCCCTTGAATTCTTTAGAGCAAAAAAAAAAAACAATCGAAAAAAAGAAAATACATTTTAGTTTCAAAAGTGTTTACATTTTGTGAAACCATGATTGAGCAAGAAATTACTTAAATGACTGAAAAATACTTCTTTCAGATACCAAACCGTAACATTGTGGTTTAGGTGCCAAGGTTCTGATTTTTGAAGAGGTACATGACTCAGAAATATGGGAACTATATATCAACCAGAAAAGGTTTTCCATTATTAGTCTAGACATCAGCTTTCTTTTGGAAAGGACAGTTTTGCAATAGGAAAATACAACGGTACAGAACATGTAATAGAATGCAAAAATTTCAAATAAATTTATGTAATCACTTTATTATTCCCCCTTCCCATGTAGCTCGCTCTTTCTCTTACCCACTTTTTTCCTTAACCTGGATTCTTTCTTTCTAAAAGTGAAGCTTGTGAAACCCAAGTTCTCAGGGAGTCTAATTGCCAAATATCCAACTTCTATATGTTATGCAGATAAATAATGAGATACACATCCCAAAGCTGCTAGCTGCTCTCTTATAAGGTAACCAGAATACCAGGCAGAGTTCTAAAATTTATCAATACAGTATGAAGAATCTTCAAAGTAAAATTAATCTTGAAATTTGAGTTAATATTTTATACTTATAACCCTTAAAACGTAAGAAAATATTCCTGTTGAGGTCCATGGAGTTCAGCATCTATGTATTTTGCCAACCCTAGTGTCTGGAGAGCACAGGTTGTTACTTTTATTTATGAATACTGCTGACCTGAATCATCTTATGATTAGTGGACTTTTTGCATATACATTCATCTGCCAAATCAGAGTGTAAACAATGAAGAATACAAAGCTTTCCTTGATTTCCTTCCATTTGTATTTAGTCCTGTAACAAGAAAATACTAGAAAATCAAAACTCTTATCTGGCATCAGTAGATGCTTTTAACTTGTTTCATGGCATCATAAGCAGATTTAGATATACTGCAGATCAGCTGTGGTATTTCATTCATATATAAAAGAACAACTCTTTAGACAGTTGCAGTGTCATATTTGATGTGTTTTACTTTGTAATTTGCTTTAATTTTAAATTTATACCCTTAAAGACTGTAAGGTAATTCTTATTTCTAGTTTGATTTTTTTTTAAACCCCAATCAACTCCAACATTTTGTCTACTAGATGAATTATGTAGCCAGAGCATTTCAAAAAGTGTTATCCAAATTGTTTGTTAAGTTACACGTGGAAAAAAAATTAGAATATCTAAGACAGCTACTGCCAGTGGTTCATTAAAATGCAATTGTCAAACAAAATGGTGCTATTACTATAAACCTTAAAGTATTAACTAAGACTACTAAAAATGTAATGTACACATTATTCTTTGCCAATTTTTATTCTGTTTCTTATAATGTTGCTTGAACATTTCCCTTGCTCTTCATGCTGAGGCAACTGGTGATGTGACACTCAGCAGAGCTGTTTTGTGGCTCATTTCCTCACCAGAAAAATGAGATCAGAAGGAATAAGATTATTAGTACACATATGTGAAAAATAATAGCTGTATTAATAAATTGTGATTTTACACCTCATTCCCTACGATGGGAATTCCAGACACATAAACATTAAAAGCAGGAAGAGGGGTAAGGAGGTGAAACTTACTGCTTGATTCTTCATACTAGTGACTCTAGAAACTTGTTTCCAGGTCTGTGACAAAAGGCAGTTCTAGCTGGCAAAACCAATTGGATAGATGGGGATTTTGTACTGATTAGATTGATAAACCTTATAAACAAAGATAATATAGACTTACTTGCTTGCTTGAGAGAAAGAACACAATCCAGCCAAATGCTTCTACAACAGACTTGCAGGATTACGCTTATTGTATATAACATATCTGCAATATCACCTACAAAACAGCTGTGGACTGATTTGCTTCTATAAATAATTAACCTGCTTGTAATCCTTTTTTCCCTTGGCCATACTCTCTTTTAGAATCACACAGATGAACCTTTAATTGTGTACCTGCTCTGACTTTTCTGATGCACTTCCCTTGCTTCTTTGCAGAATTACATCTCACTTTGTAGCTAAATGATACAGCTAAATGATACTGGGACAAAGAAAGCTAAGTTGAATACTCCTGTGACTAGGTAATAGAACAAAAATTTTATTACATCTTTAAAAATAAGTCATAGCATTTGCATTAGTCATCACCCAAAAAACCCCACCTGTTATCAAACATTTTAGAATGCATTGCACGGAGCATGAATTTATCTAAAGGGCAATTTAAAGAAAGAGAACCTTCTATTTTGGTCTAATTTTACTTGCATTCCCACTTGAATGGAGCTGGATAATTTCTTCTTCATACCAATAAAGAGATGGATCAAGACATGCTTTTAATGCATTGATCAAACTGCCTGCTTTCATACCTCATTGCTTAAACTAGTTTTAACCCAAGACAAAAAAAGTCCCTATATATATATAAAGCCAGAGTTCTTAGTATTTTTTCAGGTACATACCATAGTCAAAGTGAATTGCTTTACTGTATATCTGGGGAGGATGGGGCTGTGGAAGAGATTTATTAAGAACCAACCTGACTCTACACAAGTTAATGAAAATGACAGTATATTAAAAAAATCATTTCAGTATGGCTAAAACCCCCAGCAAATTAAGCAAAAGCTCTGCTATGTGAACTACAAAGCACTTAAAAGGGGCTAAAGCCCCTTCTATAGGCTGTATCATGTGAGCAATCTCATAAGGATTCCTGTGTATTTATAAAATTTTTGAAGTACAACAAAGTGGTGCTTTGTTGAAGTAGTTCGTATCTACCTAAAACTGTGTTTCTGTAACTGTGCAGGTGTGACTGATTTTGCCAAATAGAACTGTAGCTGAAATACAGATCAGAAAAAAAAAAAGAGATAATGACTATGTGCAGTGTTAACATATAAAATGGTAAGATGAGGTTAGATTTCTGTGCAAACAGTCTCTCAGAGATTAGATAAAACCCAGAAGAACAAAATACAAAGTAAGCATGCAAAAGGTCTGGAATGCTGCAGATTCACAGACAGCTGGACGTGTAAGTACAAAAACCCCAACCTGTAAGTACAAATTGATTCCATCAGGTTTACTATACAGTACTTTAGTTGTTAACAGACAGTTGAAAACAGCTTTCACTTAACAGCAAAATTAATTTTAGAGGGAAGAAAATGGTGAAGTCTCATCCTGGAGAACAGCAAGAGAGGTATTATATTAAGGAGCTAAAATTTTCTTTGGCATGGTAAAGGGGGAGAACTGAGTTTGCCAACCTATTTACATGAAGTTTCACCATCCTGTGGCCAGTGCAATGATGTTTTGCACAGTCTACTTCTTACATAAACATTTTTGTTGTTTTCCAGTATACCTTCATATAAATGTTTTATTCATCATTTGAATCTGTGTATACAACAAATAAGAATAAACACAAACTGTACAATGCAGACAAACTCTTTGCATATATGTATGTAAATTTAGTAATACTGACCAACAGCTCTTTGACAGACACACCTACAACATGCAGTTCATCCTTGCTATCCTCTTCCCATGCAACAGAGACAAGAGACAAAATTAAAGAGAGGAAACAAAGCACAAAGACACCTTTGTTATGTTCAAATAGATTGTAGAAAAAAAAATTAGGACATCTATTCATAGGATTAAACACACATATGGATTTATCCCACAGAAACAAACCAGAAAATAATAATCTTAAAAGATGTTGTATTTCCAGTAGGTACTAACTGCTTACAGAAATTAAATCTGGCCTTGGTTATAATAGCCTCCCAAACTGGTTCACAGATCATAGTTACTCTGGATCAAGAGGTTAACATTGAAAACATTACTTATATAAGATCAGGCCATGAATCAGAACCTCTTTGCTTAGCTAAGCCAGGTCTCCAGCCCTGTCTTTCTTCAGGCTCTTATGCTGGGAGAGTAAGAAAAACAGCTGGATGGGAGAGTAAAAAAAACAGCTGGATGGGACATAAACTCATGTATTCCCTCCTCATGAATCAGGTGAGAGAGAATGTAGCCTTCAGCTGTATCACCTTACTTGAAATATTGTGAAGTGCTCCTCTTATAAAGGTAGGAAAGGCTGGGGATGCCTCTGGGACCCAGCCAATAGTACAGCACCAAGGCTGCTGCCTCTCATGGGCCCTCCAGATGCAGAGCAAGCCCCAGCTCACCATGTGAGTTGCTTTGGTTTGGTTTTGTTTTCCCAGGGATGGTGCACATATCCCACTGGATCAGGTGGGATGAGAAGGGCACACCGAAGTTTTTAATAAAGTGTTGTTTTCCCCACGCACACATATTTAGTGCTAGCAGGCAAGGGCACAGTCTAAGTCAAAGTTTCTTTGCATTTTTATCACAGTTTTAGAGTAGGTTTGTTTTTATTTTTTTTCTCTACATGGATAGAGGGCGTCACGCTTAACTCATTCCCTCCCTAGACAGGCCCAACATCAAGTGCTAGCTTGCTGTTCTCATATCACATATATAAAAGGAAGTGTGGCCTACAGAAAAAAAGAAAAGGTTTATCTAGAATTTAGCAGCTTTACGGTAGCCTCCTTGAAGAGTACGTTAAATGTTGCTTATAAAAACAGAACACATTTGAAAACTAGCATGAAGAGTTCATTCAGGCTGAATTAGGTGTTCAGCTGAGCAGATGGGGGAGTTTCAAATAACCAATGGTCTCTGTTAGGGACTTCAGCACAAAGATGTGATAAAACAAATTGCCAGAAATACAGTGCTAAAAAAGGGAATGGATGGTTTCCTCTTTTTGTCTTTGAATATCAAGGTAACAGCAAGGTCAAGACAGCATTGCCACACAGCTTTCCAGACTGAGACACAGTTACCTTTTCAGCAGTTTCTGAGAAACAAATTCCTTCTTAAGCCTACAGAGAATGCCCATATTTTAATCTTCTGAAAGCCTGTGACTAAGTATGCAAAATCTTCAGTGGCATCTCTGTGACATTCTCTAAATCTTCCCCCCTGTCCCATCCCCCACAACGTTGGCTTAATTGTACACAGGTGACAAACTCAAAGGGTTGATGTTGTTTCTGGTAATATGATCCAAGGCGTAAATTTTATAATGTTTTTGATTTCTTCTAGGTTCATGTAAGAGAAAGTACAGTATACAGAGATCAAGGCAAGGCACCTTCAATCTAGCAATTTGGTGGGCATATTATCCTAGGAAGCTGGGTGGAGGTACATACTGGGATATCAGTGAGATACATAGGACCCGACTTCGCATGCTTAGCTAAAAATAAAAATAAAGTTTTGTAATATGTCCAGTTTTAAAACTTTTCTTTTAAAACACCGGAAATATTAAACTATAATTTGTAACTACCCTTTGCATTGGTGCTGCAAAAAAGAACACAACAACATCCTTGCCCATGCTTTGCTAAGTAGGTGTGGGATTCAGCCAAAAATAACAATGGCATTAAGTTCAGTTCCTTAAAAACAGGAAAGGATTATATTTGAAATGGATTTAGGTAGCACAATTCTGATTAGTCTTACTTACTTTTTCGTTATTGGTGGTGGTTGTTTTTCAAACAATGAAGATTTAGTAGATGAAAAATGAGCCTTAATTCAGGCCTACAAGGCCTACAAAATTCTTTGGACCCACTTTCCCAAAAATGAGTGGGTCTTGCTCGCTGGGCAAGGCAAATGTTACCATTACCAGTAAGCCTGTGATATGTATAAAACACACACACAAAAAGAAACTATAGGGGGATGCCAAACACTCGTTTCAGAAAACTTCCCCATTGCTTGTGTTTGACACTCTTCCCTCCACTATAATGCCAACCTCAGAAGCACAGTATCTGTTACTAAAGAGTATTCACATTTAATCAATATTGTAAGCCAGAGACAACGATCCTATTCTTTATAGATATAATTTGTAATAATAGATTTTTGAAGGCTTCCTGATTCCCTGATTGCTTTCAAAACTAAGCCACTGGCAACACTTAAGTTATAGAGAAACACAATCCCTGCAAAAGGTCACAAACAGTGGAGCGAGCAGCCTTATAAAAAAGGGAAGAAGAGAAATCCATAATAGCACAGGTTTACAGCATCTAACTAGAAATTACTTGATTATTTGTGTGCTACAAAATAGAACTTAAACACATGGATTTTGCTGAAACTGGACTCAAAAAGGGATTATGGGCAATTGTCAGCAGGCAAGGTATCAAGTGTACTTGTGAAGTATGTCATTCACATGAAGTGTCACAGTCACAGAAAAGATATTAAAAAGGCATTCCAATATCTGGTAGGGCATTCCATGGTCTGAGTTTAGCTGGTTCATCCAGGTGTCTTCTTGTTGTGGGTGGAGCTACATGTTGAGATTTATCCACTTGCAACAACTCAGTTCAGACACAGCAACAGGCAAGTTGGTGACTTGCCGCAAGCTGCTCCACAGACACTGCCGAGGGGAAGTCTGGCAAGGATAAATCGCTCAACTGTACTCGGGACTCAGTAAGTCACAACACCTGTGAGGATCTGGCTATGTCGTCTTGCTCTTGTTAACTGGTTTGCCACCATTCATTATTGCAGATGCACTTGTGCTTTTACTTGGAGTTACCCCAGCCTTTGGCACTGTTTCTCCAATATCATGCAGAGATGGTTCTCGATACATGGCAACTGAGGGGAGGAAAGAGAAAAGGAGAGGCATTTTAGAGCATGCATTGTCTCTAAGAGTTCGTCTCAAATAGGATTGATTTTCTACGATAACTGATACTGTAATATGTTCCTCTTGCTCGCTAGAGAAACTCTGTTTTGACAGACACTTGCTTTGCATCACTGATAGATTTGCTTGACCCCCTGAAATTCTCACTTCTTCTGCATCTGATTTAAAAACAGAGTAGGACACTGCATACTTGCTTGTCTAATGGATACTATAGATTCTTGGAAATGAAAAACTACTCTTCTGTCTTTGCATAAGGCAGACACACAAAAATTTACATGTATATACATATATGTACATATATATACATATACAGCCCTTAAGCTAGCATTAAATAAACACATTTTTACAAGTAAAATATGATAAGACAGATGATATTTAAAAAATGGGATCATACAATACAGTTCTCTAGACTTAAGTGGGGTTTCTTTAGTCATATGTTGCAAGACTAGGCTAGGGTCCAGTTCTACAAAGTTACAGGTGTATCAGTCTCCCAAATTTGAGGAACCTCTCTTCTGTGCCCTGAAAAAATGTCAAGGACAGTGCTGTGGAGAATACACAAGAGGTCTGGGTTTTTTTCTTCCTCCTTTCCAAAAACATAACACAGTAGTCACTGTTCTCCACTGAATATAGAAGTGCAGAAAACTCCAAATTAAATTATTAACCGAATTCTTAGAGGAATTAAACATTTGCCCCTGGGCTTCAGTCCCTATCTAACCACTCCAAATCCTTTGAGGAAAATACATGTATTCAATTACATAGTTCCAGCATTAAGCTGCCTTAATGATTAATGCTCTAGGATAATTCAATTTCATTTTCCATGTCACTGAATCAGGTAATATTACCACTTATACCTCACTTCAGTAGCATTTATTTATATCAGAGCAATGTTAAAAGAGATGTCAAAGCAGTCCAAGGAATTAATCATCACACTATGATTTCGGGACTGGCTGTGTATTGCCATGGAGAGCACAATCCCTTCATCCCTTGGCTAATTAGAGTAGGAGGCTGGAGCATCAAAGTACTGACCTTGATCTTCAGTGGTGTGAAGTTTCATAATAAATATGAAGGGCCCCATAGCATCATTAACTAATCAAATACTTGCTCTAACATTTCCAGTGACACAATCTAAACCCTTTTATGGCTTCTGAAAGACTGAAATTAAATGTCTGCTCTAGAGCACATAAAGCTGGTTATGATCTATGTCTTTAGAATGCCCCATAACTATGTTTAGGTCACTTTGCTGATTAATTAAAAGAGCTTGATGAAATAACACTGTGACCTACAAAATTATTAAGTTGAACAATATGAGATGGAACTATAAAGTAAGGAATTATATAGCAGAGCTGTCATATTTGATGATTCTCATAGGCAATGTAAGTTATTTCTAAGCCTTGTCTAAGCTATTTTGATAGTGTCTGAGCATCCAAACATTAATGAAAAAAAGTAACTTCTTTCCTAATTCATATGATTTTTTGTTGCTTTTGCAAATGCACTGGCTTTCTCTCCCTACAATTCTTAAAAATTAATATAAAAGGATTGAGATATAAAGTATTAATATTGTTTAGATCTCATGAAACTACTGTAAGCTTTCACAAGACAAGGAGAGCACAGAGGCATCAACCTGAGTTCAAATATACAGTTAAAATATAGGATTATTCTGATTCTTTCCTTATGATGAAACTCTAAAACATTTAACAAACTCATCCTTTAATCAAAAATTTTGAGTTAAAAGGTCAAAAGAAATAGGACTGATAACTAAAGCATTACTTGGGTATGTATTTTCAGACATTAAGTAGTGAGAGAATTTTCAGAATGACTGAGGCTATATGTAGCAATAAGAACAATGAAATCTGGAGTGCAATCAGGACAAGGTTTATAAAGGCCTGCAGGACACATAGGATAATCCAAAAGTTCCAAGATATAAATGGATGCATTTTTCAGAGAATGTGTGACATCACTTTAAGTGTGTAAGGTTACTATGGCTGTTATTTGCTTCTATCTTGGTTTAAAGGCCAACTTACACAAGTTATGTGCATTAAACCAACTGGCAAAGTAATACAGCAAGACTTATTTTCTAAAGAGACCTTTGTGTTTTGTATTAGAAAGCTTTTATTTTGAAATGCTGACATTTCATCCATTCCCTTTATAACTCCCAATTATCCTACAATATCCATTATTTAATTCTGCCTAATGAAAGGACTATTTTCTCACTGCAACACTTACAACTGCTTTTGTCCCTTCTGACAGAATATTTTAAAAGCAGCACAATGCACTTCTACAAAAGATTTGTTTTCTTGTACAATGACCTCTTAATCCCTGGAAAAATGTTTTTACATATGCCCTTTCTAGTATCACTATGCTGAAGCACAAAACTGCTCCATGAATCCTGGGGACTGTCACTGGGAATGGCCCCTGCGCAGGACATGCGCATTCAGAAAGGGCATTTTAGAAACCATTCCCTCTTCTTGTGAGATTTATATGAGTGTCTGCCTCTGATGAACTGAGCCTCACCTTCCAATGGCTTGGGTAGAAAATGAGCTGCTGGTTTTGTTTTCTTCACTCTGTTTCCTTTCATGACCTGTCCTTCTTTGTTCAGCCCCAAGAACCAGGCCCTCCCGGACTCCTGTTGTCTGTAGAGCATGGATGAGTAGATTACATAATAATTTTCAAAAACAGACTCCTTGAATTTGCACTCTGGTGTAAAAAGTTCCTGTGGGAGGAAAAGCAAATGTTAAATGATATCTCTGAAGTGTGGCTTCTGTTTTGTTAACTTATAAATGCCTCTTGTAATGTTAAATATATGACTTATAAGGTTCTGCTTTCAGATCAGGAGCTCTGTCTTCCTCTGGAAGACCTCCAGGTGAACTTATTTCACTACCCAGAGATGCCTGTTTTCCCATCTATGCAACAGGAATGGTATATTTTCAAAGTAGACAGGAAGTGACACAGGCATAAACCCAATATTTAAAGGACAGGAGCAATTATTACTGTGCTTATTTTTGTGAACTTACAAAAATTAAGAAAGTCTATGATAAAGCAGCATTAATGTGGAAACAGTTCTAACATGCTAAATGCAGAAAACTCCCTCTGGTTTGCAACAACCAATACTTGATGCTTAAAGTGCTGCTACCAACATATTAAAATGTATATCATACATGTCATTCCCAGGAGTCTGCATGGCCTGAAACAGCACAGGAAAAGAGTATTTTGATGTACAAATTTCTAGACAAGGAAAAATAATTCCTACTGAAAACCTCAACATTCATTCCAAAATTGGAATGTTTTTCAGAAGTCACATTCAGTAACAGCAGTTGTCCTAAACTCTATAAATAAGTTAATCTAGGCACAAACTTCTGTAGCCCAGTAGCCAAATAATAATTTATATATATATATAAGTATACACAAGTAAATAATAAAGTAAACGGTGTGGAGATACATTGAGATAGAGACTACCAAAATTATCTGAAAATTCCCAGCAAGTTAATAGGAAAATAAAAATACATTTAAAATATGATGAGAAAATAGGATTCTGTGTGAATGTGATTTTTCATCGTTGGACCCATCTGCCGAAGCCTGTGGAAGAAATGAAACATAAAAGGAGGAGGTAGATGTGGAAAAGGGGGAGGTAACTTGCTAAGCTTTAAGAACACAAAGTTCTCAGCCCTGAATACTCTCTTTTATATTTCTTTCAGTTATCTTTTCACTTCTCCATTCACAGTACTTTTTTCCCATTTCTTTTTGCTCCCTGCCCCATGCAGCACTGAGTTAACACTCAGCAGGCAATGTGTTTTCAAGGTCTCTATGCCATCCCCAGCTGCCTATGTACTGTGAGAATTTCAAAGCTGTTTCTGTCACAGATTTATTTTCTGGAAATCAAAGTCCTTAAAGACACAGTTCCCCACACCAAAAACCACAGGTGAAGGACTTTTCTGAATCTGCACTAAATGTCACTTAGTGCACAATCAAGTTCCCCTAATGTGATGGGGTGCATAGTATTTCTATTGCCATGGCTTAAGTTACCACATGTAAGCAAAGCTGTCTTGATGAACACCAGGCATACTATTGGTTTTCTCAATTATGGAGCATCTTTGGACCTCAGATAAGAAGAATTAATGTATTTTATGCAGCAGCAGACTAAAAGCAGGTACAGCTGGGAAATAATTTGTCAGCTTGCCCTAAATTAGCTGCTTTGGCCGTGTGAGCCAGTACACTTAGTGTCTATAGGTCACACTCATTTACAGGATGCAAAAAAAATATTCTCTGATATGTGTAATGAGCATCTTTTTGCACTACCACTTCTTTACCAACTATGTGCACAACTGCATATATAACACAAAACACAGTCTGTATTAGAAGCACTGAATACTAATGACAGGAAAACACCTTAACTGCACCTTCTCCTTTGCCATGGACTCTGTCTCTCTCTCTCTCTCTCTCTCTCTGTTCCAAGACTTTCAGGCATCTGTTGTTTGTGTTACTCTCCTTTCTCCTCCACTGATTTCAAATCACAGTAGGGCTCAAGGAGACTCAAAATAAAACCAGAAGGCAGGGTGGCATGCTGGAGGGAATGCCTGTTAAAACCTAGCACAAGCATTTACATGCGAGTCATGTTCCTCGGCTGTTGAAACAGCAGATGCTAATCAGGAAATGCCTACACAGCTCTCCTCATTACCTACTCCACTGCAAATGCTACCCCCTGTGTTCCCCACGAAGTTTTACTCCCTTGTAAAGCTCAATTACCATAAACAGTACTTCTTAGCCAATACTCACTTTTTTTCCTATAAACAAAAGCTGTTTGTCATTCTATGTTCCTCCATAAATGGTTGGCTGCCTCTAAACACTATTTGTGTGTTTTCCCTAACAATATCCATTACCAGATTCCTTCAAATCACATCCCTTCTCTGAATCAAACCTGGCTCTTTCTCATTTCTTTGGCATGTGCAGTAGTGTTTCTGACAGTGCACAGCATATGAAGTGAAAGGTATTTACTTTACCAAGTGAAGAAATAAAGGATTATGTCAACACAAGTGCTTGGCTACTCCTGGATGCAGACTGATAGGACAAACTGATGTCAATACTATTATGTAGATATGAAAAGTATAGTAATAGTCCAATAATTTTTCTCTTTGTTTTGGCCTATAAGGAAGGGTCAAACCTCAATTCTGTACTCTACCTAAAATACTGAGGCTTTCCTACTCCAGGTATCTGGGTAGTGTAACAGCTTTGGACAGGGTTTGCATTCGTTCAGTTTATTAGGATGCAGTTCTGCCTGGGATAAACTCTCAGTCAAAAAGTCACTTAAATATATGCTACTTTAAAGCAGACTAATAGTTCCACCAACGTGGGGAGCGTTAATGACAATGACCATGCTGAACTGCAGCCACCAGTTCCTCTGAGGAAAGACTTAATCAGAAAGAGACTTCTGAAACTGTCACCTTCCCTGGGACTCAGGTGGAAATCGAGCACTTCTTAGTTAAGAGTGATGCCTAAAGTCTTGCTTCAGACACCATCTCAGCTGACTGAAAAGCTGTAAGCACCTATACTTTCTCCAGTAAAGAAGCCACAACACCTAAGATGCTGTTTTCACATGTACCTGGGAAAAATCTAGATCTGTATATCCAAGACTCAATCCAGTAAGAACTCTCAGAAGATTACTAACGTGCTAACAGCACTGACTTAAAATAAAAAGAAAATCCATTGCTGGAGGAAAAGGCAGTACAATGGCATTTTATAAGGGAAACTGAGCAGTGAGGGCACTCCCTTAGGCTACTTGCCTATCTGTATCCAATCTGAAGGAATCCAAACTGAGTCTGGCTGACATGAATAATTTAGATCTTCCCTGCAAGAATTACTTTTTGGGTTTTGATCTCAGGACGTTTTGTATTAGGAACTGAATGAATAAATTTTCTAAACCAGACATGACTTGCAAACATGAACTTGTGTTCAGGATTTGTTTTCCAAGGTCAGTGCCCAGATTTAACCTGTAGTTTTATATAAAATGTTGTTTTCTCCTGTCAAAGCAACATTTGAAAAATAAAGTATATATCAGCTGCCAATTTCCAAAACCCCAGGAACGGGTTTTGGCTGTGAACTGCAATCTGATACACCTTCCTCAGTCTTGGGGAAGTGAAGGATGTATTAAACTGCACCTTGCTGACAGGGATTTTCACTTGGATATTTTTGTTAGATTCCCACCAAGATTTTGCTTGTTGTGAGTCCTATATGGAGATAATTTAATTCTCCCAATTGGAGCAGCATTAATACATATCACAACATGCAGATCATGGGTTCACACTCCTGGAATAAAAAGTTCTGTCATTGGGGAGTTAGTTCTGAGGCCCCCACCAATGTTGCCAAATCTCAGCATTACAGTATTACTTCAGAATAATGAGGGCATAGCTCATGGAATCTTGTTGTGGTGTGAGAATCTACTTTCATTTAAGAACAAAACACAAATAAAATTAAAAAAAGCTATTATCCACCTCTCAAACCTGGGAATGCCTGAATGACAGAGATCAGCTTACGTGTGGTGTCAACATAGAGATGTAAGGATTGTTGGAATGTAATTCAGATGACAACTGAGATGAATTCCCTACCAAGTAATGTCTTTCTGTCAATCAAAAGCTGAAGTCTGACATGACAAAGCTAGGGCTCAATGCCAATCAATAACATGGCACCGTTGCAATGGCTAGAGTTCAAAATCAAAGTACAGCAAACTTTATAGTCCCACAAGTCACTGAGTAATGAAAATATTTGAATGTTTTATCAGTGTAGCTTCCAACTGCTGGGATTTCACAATTTAGCCTGTTCAATTTAGCCAGCTTTAGTGAAGTTGCACGTATTAATTTCTAGCCATGGTCTTTCACTTCAAATAATCCCCACAAAGCACAGCATTTTTCTACTACAGCTCTCAGAAAGAACCACAGAGCTGCAAAATGAAAACTAGCATGACAACACAAGTAGCCATACAGCTTCTAGATATTGTTTTAAAATTGCATGGACACCTGCAATTTTAAATTATATTTCTGTTCAGTAATTCCATCAATAATGAATTCTCAGGACTGAACAAAAAGTAACCTTCTGTTGCACACCATGAGGGACAGCATGAGACCACAGATTACAATGGTCAGCTGTTCAAACAACAAGGGCTTCTTTGTTTCCTACCTTCTAGTCTTGAACCTTAAGCCACTTTAGATTTGTGTTTTATTCTGAAATACAGGAAAGAAGGGTATCATTCTAGTTACAGCTCATAGAAGTGATAGAGCTAGCAGACATCCTCTTGAATTGTAGCCAGCAGCAAATAAGGAGGCAGTGGATTCCCCTGGAGATGGGCTCAACAAGACTTGTTCATCACACCAGGCAGCAAAAGCACAGCTGTAGACTGAATTAGCTGCAGTTTCTCCTTGGTGCCAAGCAGAAAACACAATTGCAATACAAACTCAAAGAGATTGCCAGGCGAGGAACAGCCAGTCTAATCAAGCACTGTAGAAAACCCTGACACTTTTTATTATTTGAACTTGGAAGTGCAGGTCATGGAACAGGACCTTGGTGCTTTTGAAGTACAGACCAAGTGGAATCTGTCTGATGTGAACACCTCACAATCAAAAAACCCCAAAACATCCAATCAATGATATCAGCATGGTAGTAGCTGGTTATCGAACTTTTTTTGTACAAATGATGATGAAAGATTCTTCAGGAAAGACTGGAGAAAGGGCAACACTAGCTTTGTGGAGGCTATGAGAAACTTCTAGAGAGGGAGAAAAACAGCACAGAGACAGCACAAAGGTGTTTTGAGGGTTAGAGGCTAGCAACACAGGGATCAAAGGAAGGAAGTGACATTTTAATAGTGGATAGAAAGGTTGGAAATGACTCATGAGGAAGGGTCTTAAAGTTGAAAACAAGTAGTCTGTTTAATGAGGAAAAGTCACTCAAAAGAGAAGAGAAATACAGTTGAAATAAGGAAGGTGGTGAACTTTGTGGCAGACTTCTGAATGGAGACTGTGGGGGTAGCACTGTGTTTCTCAGTGCAGAAGGGGAGTATGCTGCAGTAATTGAGGTGTGAAATGATGAGATCGCAGAAAACAGCGGAAGGGCAGTGGAAGGGCAAAATGCCTTGTCATAGACGTATCTGTGCAGCAAAACCTGCAAGATCTGAAGGCTCCTCCTGCACATGAGACCTGTAATAGATCTAAATTGATATTTCTCTGACTTGCTGCACATTGAATTAGGGGAGTTACACTACCTTCTTACAGTAGAGTGATTTGACAAATGCTGGTGCAAGAAAATAAAAAGTTTACTTAACATTTCCCATCCATAGCACCAATTTTTCCCAACACTTAAGCAGGCCAAAAGTATAGAGTTCAAAATGATCTTGTGCATGAGTTCCTCTTCCATGACAAAAACTCAGTAACACATGGTTCCGTACCTTGCAGATTAAGGAGAAATTTTTATTATACTTCCTGTGTGTTCCAAAGACATTTAATGGATCTAGGGCTAAAATCCCATAACACAAACACAACTTTTAAACATAAAACCAAGACCAAGCAAAGTTGGCAGAATTCTCTGTGTGCAAGGAACACGAGACTTGCTGCAACTGCAAACTTTGCAGTCACTTTATTAACAAAGCTTCAAAATAAAAGGCAGTAATAGCTGAACCTGGCAATCCTACAGATGCCCCAAGAAAGTAGCAAATACTCAAAACACCTTACACACTTTCCATCATCTTCTGACAGAAAATTTCCTTAATAGACTACAACAGTCAAAGAACACCATAATTGGCTCTTCTATGCTAAAGTTATTTCTGTCCTCTGGAAGATTACTAAACATGTGGACTTTAAAAAAATAGGACTTGATATCATGCAGGTAAAATCCAGGGATGATTCTTGCTAGTTAAAGAATCACTGAGAATGCAGTAAGGGTGTCAGCATGTAAAAGCAAAACTTCTAGCTACAGTTCCTGTCTCTCATTTTTAACTTTTTAAAAGACTTGAAGATGTGAATATCACTGCTTGTAAGGAAATGAAACACAACTTTTGACTAAATTTAGGCAAAAGTAAATATAATTCAATGCTATTGCAAATATTAGCACTTACTTAACTGTGATTCTGTTTCGTAGGGATATGACTGGTAATATTAATCATGTAGCAATTCTTCTATTCATGTACATTCAAAAGCACCTTAAAAAGGGCCATCAATAAAAGCCACATAGCATAAAGATAAACTAATAAAAAAATAGCTTGGACAGATATTACAGAATCCAGAATAGTTACTGTTGGAAAGGACCTCTGGAGATCAACTAGTCCAACTCCCAGTACTGATCACAGTCTGAATTTGGCTTAATTTTATGCCCACAGAATCACAGCATCAGCCAGGTTGGAAGGGACCACAGTGGGTCATCTGGTCCAACTTTGCTGCTTAAGCAGGGTCATCCCTGCACATGGCACAGGATTAGACCTAGACAGTTTTTTAATATCTCCAGTAAGGGAGAATCCACAACCTCTCTGGGCAATCTGTTCCAGTATGCACTTACTCAGAGACCAGATCAGAATCATGGAATCATTAAGTTTGGAAAAGGCCTCCAAGATCATCAAGTCCAATCTTTGACTGAACACCACCACATCAACTAAACCATAGCACTAAGTGCCATGTCTAGTTGTTCTCGAACACTTCCAGGGACAGTGACTCCACCACTTCCCTGGGCAGCCCATTCCAATGCTTAACTTTTCAGTTAAGAAATTCTGATGTCCAACCTGGGCCTTCCCTAGTGCTGCTTGGGCCCATTTCCTCTTGTCACTAGTTGCCTGTGAGAAGAGGCCAACCCCCACCTTGCTACAACCTCCTTTCATGCAACTGTAGAGCGTGATAAGGCTGAAACAGAATATAAACCAGCTTGGATTGCAAAAATTTCCTTGTTTCATAACAGAAAGGCTGCATTGCTTACAACTAGCAGCTACAGTCATATTAAACAATAATTTATTAAAGGCAATAATATTTTGTATGGAAGACAGAGCACATGCTTATCACTTCCATAAACTTACAAGACTAAATAACGATGTCAGATAAAAGCACATTTTAAATAATAAATTCAAGAATGATCCCTAATTGCTACTTATATACACTAACCAGGAGAAGTCACATATATTTCTCTCTCCTTCTACAAGCCAATATTATGTTACAAGCAGTGCTCAGGTATTTATCTTCTTTTGATCACTACCTACAATTCAGAGTCATCCACTCAGTGGGACATGGCTGAAATAGAACAAATTTTCCTTCCTTGATATAATAATTTCTGATAGATGTTATTTAAAGTTGTAGAGTTTGACTCAAAAAATGAACTAATGTTTATGAAATGTAGCCCATCATGCAGATCCAAAATGCAACCCTCACATTAGGAGTGAGTGAGTAGAGGTTGTTTAAACTTGAGAGAAGATTTGGAGCAGCAGCCTTGATAAGGTTACTAATTTTCAAAATTTTCTTTATGGCACTCATGCCAAAACTAGAATACTTCACCAAATGCTCAAGAGAAGAACCACTAAAAAAACTGTTGCCTCACCTGAAAGAAAGAAGCAAAATTAATTTTAGAAATATTACTAAGAAGACAAATTTGTAGCTATGGGTTCAGAGTGGGCTGCAGCCCACAGACAGCCATCACACTTTATAGTATATGGTCAAGTGTAATATCTATCCCCCTTCATCCCCACAGACATATAAAGAAGAGTGAAGTTATTTTCTGCTTCAGTTCAACTCTGAACTTTCACAGAAATGTGTACTTTTTGGCTTAAGTACATCTTTGGTTTTAAAGGAAATGCAGCCAGAATCCTTGTATCAGTGAAATGAGATATTATTTCTCCAAGAACACAATCTCCTCCCCACCTAATCCTCAGCATCTAGCTTCCCTTAAGATTCAAATTTGCAGTAAAAATCTGCTTTAAGGCTTCAGCTTAAGCACCAACTATAAATCCTTTCTGTATCAACAGAGAAAGATATCTTTTCTCTCCTGTACAGAATCTGTGATTAAAGAAATCCAGTATCAATAAGAAAGGCAGATGCCCCAAGGCATGACTAAGAGAAATTGCATTGTAAGGAATATTTTCTTCCAGTACTGCTATGGGAGGTTTTGGAGAAGAACATGAGTAAACCAGCCTATCTTTGATGGTCACTTCCACTCAGAACAGCCATAATTCATCAGCTTGTAGACAGCACCAGGTACTCAGCTAGAAAAGGTCAGTGCCAAGGGAAAAATGGGACAGCACTAAATTAAGAGACTGAAAGGAAGGATTTAACAACATAGCTGTTGAAACAAACCACAATGGGCTGGGGAAGAAAATTTCATCTGGTTGCCCATCAATCCACCACTCTGTCCCTGGATGAATAATGCAGGAGGAATACAGAGTACACTCAGTCATAGACCAAACCTTTCCAAATGACAGTGGAATTTTTTGACACAAGTTTATCCAGACACTTACAGTCATTACTATAGACAACCTTCTGCAATCCAAATGCCTCAAATAAAACAAACTATAAAGAACAGAGCAAAGTAGTTATCCAAATGGCCAAGTACCCAAGAAGAACCAAGGAGGATGACTTTTTCTAAATGTTTACCACTAATGAAATCCCTGCTCCTCTCCAATACCCTGAAATATTGGATAATGAAAACTGATCTTTGCCACTACTGTCCAAAGTCAGATGGGATGATATATTTTCATATATACGGTGTATTTGCAGACCTCCCTCAGTGTGAGAGCATGACATGTCCATAACCATGTACAAATGCAAAAGTAAACATAAATAGATGCAAATTCAGATGTATTTTGTAAGGTATACTTTAGGCTCTTTAGTTCTACATGTTCCTTCCAAAAGATGTGTGAATTTATGAAAGTTTTAAACGGGTGTCATTTACAAGCTGAGAAGCTAGAAAAAGTTGCAAGAACACTCAAGTTATAAGAAGTGGCCTAGTTTGCTGTACTCTTTTCTATTTCTTTTTTCTTTGCAGTTGTGAGCTTGTTTTTCTGCTTGCAGTCTTTTTTTATGACCTGTCAGTGCATGAATTATACTGTCTAAAAATCAACTATTATAAAAGACAGGGGCTGGAATGAAAAAAGTCAGTAGGGTAGGTCAGTTATATGAACTTCTTGTTCTCATCCTTATGCTGTTTTATGCTGGGTGTTCATAAGAAGACCATGAAAAGTAAATTCAGAGGCTGAGGAGACTTGTGCACAGCACAACTATTCTATAACAAATGTAATCAGTTCTCTGATAAAATGCATTATCTAAGCCTTCTCTTAGTTTCACAACTCAATATAAGCTGCAGTTGACCGCTGAAGGTTGGGAAGCAAAAGGAACAGTGACAACTTTCATGTGTTTGTTACTTAGTTCTTATTTTGCAGTAAATACGTGTTTTAGAAGAAAACAAGCAATTTCTTGCTTCATTCACTGTGTATCTTCTTGCCCATCCACAGTGGAAGCACAACTGTGTGTATTCAACAGGCTTTCTCTATTTCCTTCCGAAGCAGCTTTCACACACAAAAACAAAGGGGTCTAAATCCATCCTCTGTTCAGCTTCCTTCATTCCTTTTCCAATGAGAAGATAGAAAATGATGGACATCAAATCTGAAAGGCAGTCAAAACCTGACAGGCTGACAGGCGCTTAAATATTCTGTATTGTTTCATATTTTATGCATTTTTGGGTCTTTCATAGAGATGGATGCCTACAGCACTGTTCCACTTAAACACAAGAAGTCAATGCACACAGGACACCTAACAGAGTGCTGCCCACTGCATACCTGTCCAGAAAAGATAACACAAGAGCAAGGCTGTCTGTCCTGAAATTAATATATGCAAACAAAAATCCTAAATTTCTTGGTAGTATAGGACATATTTTTATATGTATCTCTCATGCAAATAGTAATTTTTTTAAAAAAAGCATATGTTCACTTAATGTATTCCAGTTCATTCAGAGATCTAAAAATGTGTTCCTGTTATTATTTAATTTTCACACATCTACAGAACTGTTACCTCAAGTATCCATTATCAGAAGAAACTGAAAGTAGAGATTCACACACAAACGTTCAAAAGCTGTATAGTGAATCAGTATCAAAGACAAAAGAAAATCCACTGTCTCCTGTTTTAACTCAAGAATTAATGGGAAATAAAATGTCAGCCACTAGAAGGTACTATTTTTGAATAGCAACACACCATTAACCAGTCAGAAGTGGTGAAAGGAAACAAGTCAGACACTTTTGTGTATATCTTCATATATTAAAAAACCCAAAAACTTAATATATCTCATTACACAGATGATGACATGCAACTCTTAACACACTCAGCAGTGATGCTTATTTTTCTTATGAATGGATAACAACAAGATGATTATAAATACATCCATTTTATCCTGATGTCCAGACAAAATTCCTCTTTTAGCAACAAACTTAGATGGGTTGATTATGAACAGTGTGAATATAGGTGCCTGGGAAAACCCATAAAGTTACAAAACCCAGTGTGATACCAAAGGACTAGGGCTTTTCATTTGCATCAGTGTTACAATATGTACTGCAGAACTCAAAACAATGTCTGGAAATAGTTTTACCAAGTAGCATTCATAGCAACCATAAACAAAGCAAGATTTTTTTCCAAAGGTGCTGGCAACTGAGGGATAATCCATGACACTACTAGAAATCTGACAGTGTCCCATAAAATCAGTTATCTCAAGCCTTTACCTAACTCATTGACTCATTGTCTACTATAGGCTATTCCTAGAGCTCAACATATTGATTTTAGAGCAGCTTCAATGTATTCATGAATCATCCTGATGAATAATGAGATGCACAGATATACAACATTTAACTCTTCTAATCTGCACCTGAGGAATGCAGACTGAAAAAAAAAGGAAAATAATCAATTTTGGTTTTCTTTTTTTGGCATCTACAGTACTCTGATGGGAGGACTAACTTCTCTGTATCTAATTTCATTCCAGCAGAACGCAGTATACCATACCTCACACGTAACAGTTTTTGCAAAGAGGTGCAGCTCTCAGGAATATGTTTTCAAGAAAGCAATGAGGTTTTACTTGAGATTATGGTTCGTTTTACAGCTGATTGGAAGTAGATTTACATTGCCTACGTTCCTGAGAAGTTGAGGATATTCCTCTTTGTCAACATGGCAATAAAAATGAATTATTTAGATATTTGAGTGGCTAATTGCGAAGACCAACTGAGCTAGAAAACATATATTACTATTGAGTTGTGTATACAAACAATTGGAGCATCAGGGTCAAAACTATAGCCTACTCAAAACAGCAAGTCGATCTGTAATCTGCCTTCGACTGGCAAAGGAAACACAATCGATACACATATTAAGGTCTTCCCTGCTACCTCATCTGTAAGAAGCAGGAGCAAACTGCTGAATTCAGACTGTTTTAAGGTCACACAAAAAGCCTACTGATTTCTAAACCAGAAAGCATGGAGGTGAAAATATCAGGTATTTTTATTTCCAAGTTCATTGGAAACACAGTTCTTCACCACTTCACCAAAGCTGAGGATAGTTTTTATTTCATCCTGTCACAAGAAAGATATGCATCAAGCCATACTGCACACAAATGCTGAACTGCAAGGGATAATTCAGAAATGTTGGAAACAGCCTGAACTTCAGCTAGTGAGCTGGCTGCCCCTACCTGATGCCTGGTGATGCCTCTGATGTTATCTTGATCTCAGGTGCCTTTTCAGAGAGCTGTTATTTTACCTATGGGTTACGAGCACTAATTTATCACTTATTCCCTAGCTCTGTAGACCCTGATGATCCTTGATAATTCACATAAGTTCCTATTACACCTTTTTTTCACTGCTTATAATTTTACCTGAATAGCTTTGGCTTTGTTCCTATACTAAAACTCCTGCTTTCTCTTTAGCTGTGGTGGTGAAGCCTGTGCTTGAGACTGTGCCTATGCCAAGGTGCCACTTCTTGTGTCCAGAATGTCCTCCTCATCCTTCGTGCCTACCTTCTGGCTCTGGCTTTGGCCAGAGGCTTTTCCCCAAGAAGACATGTTCAGACAAGAGGATGCACACACTCACCCTGCAAACTTAATTCTAAACTTCGGCCTTGTGGCCAAAGGCAATGAAGATACCTCCCTAAATTATCTGCCCATGGAAGAAATGCACCAAAAATTTCTGTGCTTGCTTTTCAGATGATATCCTGTCATTCCTTCCCACTGGGTCTTTTATATTTTTGGAGGGTTTTGGGTTGGGTTATTTTTTTTGTTCATATACATTTACATGGCTGTCTTCTTTTCTGTATGCACCCAGGTCTCATAGATGTTAAGAAAACAGACCAACACAAAGCCAAACAAAGCAAAAAAAGAGAATTAAAAGAAAACGTTTTAGCAAGTTTCTTATTTTGAGAGAGGTTTGGAATGGAAAAAATATAAGCAAGGAAAAGAAAAAGGTGTCCCACCACTAGACCATACCTTAATTCCTCTAGAGCAAAGTTCCTTGTAATTTCACAATACACAAACTAATTCATTGACTGCTGTCATATTGTCAAGTGCTGGCCACACTTTTGTCAGATTATGCCTCCTTGCTTACAAGATTGTGGGATTTTTTTGCCTTTTAGTATCTGTTGATCTACATTCCATTTTTCTTGTCCATTTTTTTCAAGTCTTTAAGAACCTTTTAAACTATATTCTCTCTTTCTTTCTCCCACAATTATCAAAGCAGCATATTAAAGTGTTGCTACAGGCCATCTGAACTCCTTGGTCTGAGAATGTCACAGTGATTGCATGCCTGTTTCCATACTCACATATGCAGGAATTTAACTGTTTACTTTGACCTTAAAGTGACATCAAAAAGGGCAAAGGTTTGACTTCCTGCTTATACTTTCCTCTTTTGAGCTATAAACATACAACTTGCTTATCCTCAGCTTTATTTGGATTTCCAACTCCTCCCACCATGTACCAAAACCATTGCATGACACTAATTCCTAAAATCTATCAAAATTACATATATGTTCTGCTGTTATTCCTATTGAACTAGTTTACTAAATTCTTAAAATTAAGCAAAAATGCAGATGAATGACCTGTGTTTAGACTTAAAATCCTGTCCCACTTGTTTACATATTTTTTAGTTTCTGCCTTTTACATTGATCCAGAAAGATACAAGCAGTCCCAAGTAAGCCTGTGCATTAGAGCCTATCTTTCAACCACTACAACTGAATTTGGTCCTCATGCTTGTACAAATATCGAATTAGAGATGGATGTGTTCTTTTTCTCCTGAAAATTCTCAGTTCTGTTGCCTTTCTATAGTCATTAGGTGATCTTTTTTTTCCCTGCTGCTCATAATTCCTTACAAAATATAATTTTTTAGATACACGAGCTTCGCTGAAGAGGCAAGTAAATACAACCTTTTGACTGGGACTTGAGCAGTTGGTTTGACTCAATGCATGTCAGGGCTGATCTCATTGGTGGAATAACATGTAAATAAACAATACACTTTCTGTATCCATCATCTACGAGAGCCAAGGTGATAATAGAACACAGACACATTTCAAAATGCATAAAAACAATGACTTGTAGAAGAACAAATGAAAGAGTGGGCAAAGAAAGAGAGCTTGACTGAAATACATGAAAGATTTACCAAACTATTTTCTGTGTTATGCTGCCTTGTTTTCTTTTAGCTGTGAGTTTTAACCTATCATCAGTGGTATTTCCTCAGGACTTTGTTCATGTCACTTCCAGTCCTTTGCAAAGACTTTAGAGTTTAGGGAGTATTACCTATTATTCTGCTCAAATATCTGATTTCTATAATGGGTTGAGTATAGAATGTGGGAAAATAATAGTAAGAAGAACAAGTCTGCTCATAGAGTATTGGAGTTGCTGTATCAAAACTGAGATTGCAGAGGCATTATAAGAGAAATAAACCTACAGAACATGCAATGAAGTGTCTAAAACTTACAGAAGGTGGTACCCCCTCTTCTTCTACCTCTGCAGTTTGCCTATCAGGTCTTTTTAATTGAACATTTGATCTAACTAAGAGCAAAGAAGCAAACAAACAACCAAAAACAAACCCCCAAACCCCCAAACAAACAATAACAAACCCAAACACCTAGATATTTTGGAAATGTGAGTCAATTTCTACTGCACAATTTGCAATAATTTAGTACATATATAACACTTGGCTAATCCAGGTAATTCTTTATAAACTGAATGTCTCAGCTGCAAAAAAGGACAATCCTTATATGTTAATTAAACAATGATCATCCTTCAGATCTCCTAGTGCTCATAAAAGATGGCATCAGCAATTGTGTTAGGCTTTTTGAAAACAATCACACATAGTCTTAATATTAAGTAATAAATAAACATTTCTTTTTAAATCCACATTTAAATAGAGATTGGTTAATAGTACAGTTTGTCTGGATCCCCAACGATGTCACATCCCTTTGGCATTTAAGATCCAGTCATCTTTACTGCTACAGCACCTTGCATATTCAGTATTTCACCAAGCATTCAGAGGTGTCAGTGGGAAGCATCAAGCTATTTGGGAAATCTCAGAGTATGAAGCAGGCTGCCAGTAACAGGCTGTGACATTCCAAATGGGACTGCTCAGAGAAAGAAGAAACCCACTTCTTCAGGATGTGCACTGTTATGATGCTCTGCCACTGATTAAGAGACAAGTGCTGCTGCTGGGAGCTGCCTCTGCAGGTGTGCTTGGAGGTGTGTCACCTCCGCTGCTTCTGGAAAGCCATCAGCCTGGGAACTGAACTCTTCCATGGAAAAAAAACACCAATTAAAACAATGCTTCCAGTAAATATAAAATCAGAGGCATTGGGTATACCTGCCTACACCAGTCCCTAATTTCAGTAAATAAACTTTAATTCTCTTATCTCCTTGCAAGAGATCAGTAATTAGGAAACAGGGAGTCACCACGAATTGCATTCACAGTTTCTGCTGAGGTGCTTAGTCCCCCGCAGTAACAAGAACATGATGTTTACATTCTGTGTGATTTACATCAATAACAAAACTGGTATGTCACAAAAAGACAAACAGAAAACTTTTTTCCCTTTTCACTTCTGTCAAGCTTTATGTCTTCAAAGGTCTGTACTAGTAATTCCACCCACCACTGCCAGCAAACAGAATAATACAATCATAGAACAGTTTGGGCTGAAAAGCACCTTCCATGGTAAGATGAGAGATCTCATTCCAACCCTCCCTGCCATGGGCAGGAACCTTCCACTAGACCACGTTGCTCAAAGCCCCATCCAACCTGATCTTGACCACTTCCAGGGACAGGGCATCCAAAACTTCACTGGGCAGCCTGTTTCATTCTCAAAGGCTGTCTCTGATTTTGTGATTATTGTTTTAGCAGCAATACCTGCAGGCCAGATGTTCAGCTGGGCAGCCCCTGCTCTGCTCTCAGCAGCTCCAGTGCCTCTGAAAATCAGGCCAGGAGTTTTGGTGCCCCTAATATACAACTGTGAAAATCTATTCATATACGGTTTTCTCTAAATTCACAAGATCAGCCCCGTTTTTCAATCCAGCTAAAATTCTCTGCTTACCAATGCTATTCCTCCTCGGGAAGCCCCAGGAGTGGGCAGAGGCCTTTTCACCACAGGCTGTCACTGTTATCCCTGTGCTGTCCTGTTTATACCTGCTGCACAGCACTCAATGCAGACTTAGGTATCTTGCTATCGAACTTAAAAACAGCTCACATCTAAACACATATGCAGATCGAATACAACACAGTGCTGTGGTACAAATCAATCCCCAAATCCTCTATGGGGGTGAATAGATTTTCTGTTGATGTTTCATTAGTGTGTTTAAGAAAAAGGGAATCCACTAAATGAGTTCAGAGCAAAAAAATAAAAATGGTCTGAATGTAGTCTGGGAAGACCTGGACAAATAGGAGGAGGAGTGGACATGGACAAAGTTTTGTAATAAGACAGAGCAAAAAGCAGTACAGATGTTCAGGTGCTCAGTCATATGAATCAGAAGCAAAGTTCATATGGGATGAGGCATTATGGGGAAATGCATGGGTACAAAAATATTGCTTATAGAAACCTCTCCCCCCACATATCCAGTGAAGTGCTAGGGTTTGTTTGCAGAGCTCGTCAGTTTTGTCACAAGAGAATGCCATTTTTCATCATTAAAAAAAGTCCCTGGGATAAGCTAAACTTCTCAGACGTGGACCTGTGGACACCCTGATACTCAAGTCTGGACATGCTGTGGTTCTGCCTCATTTCTTCTGCAGGAGAAGGACACTTTAGCTACCAAATCTCCCTGCCACTCCTTCCTTTTTAAAAATCATACACTCTGCATGCTCCAGGGGATGCCAGCAGCAACACTGACAAGATCGAAAGCCAAGTAGATAATATAAATCACCTTGCTTGGCCAGTCCTCTTCCCAAGCTGTGGATCTTCAGATCCATGCAGGACTCTTATCTAGATCAGGGGAGTGAAAGGGTATGTTCATAGGACAACTAAGCTGCCACAGTTGCAGTCTGTGCCTGTAAAGGGAGGTAGAATTCTGTATAAACCACTTTATCAGAGCTCTGAAGCAAACAGGGTATTTGATCATAGTGACATCCAGGGGAACACCATCCTCCCCTCCACCTCAGCTGACCAATTCGTGTTAGCAAAACTTCTTTAGAAACTGAAATTAAGTAAATGGAGTCATGCTTACAAAGAAAAGGGGAAAACAAAACCCTCTCTGCTTTATTTTTCCAACCTATCACTGCCTTCAGAATGCCATTGCTGGCATTTCATTATTTGCTCTTATCAATAACAACAAAGTGGTGCAATATTTGAGAAAAAACAATTCTCCCTTGTCTACCCACACAGTATCTTGCCTGACACTTCTCAAGCTCACGACTTGTACACAACTCCCACAGTCTGCATACCTTTTATCGAAGGTACCTCAATTTGTGCATCTATTAGACGTGACTGACTCAAAACCCTAATCTACACTGAGTTACAAAGTAGAGGCAAAATTTTCAAATACCACACTCCTCAGAAAACTGATATCAAAATACTTGGGGTCCTCATTGGGCGATAACATTTTAATGACTTGGCTCTGTGCGTCTGACAAAAGTATACTTGTTTTTAGGACTGAGGATGAGTTGTTCTCTTTGGTTAAATGCTAAATTTTGCATTGAGATTAAAAGAAATTAAAAGATTAAAAGAATTATACAGCTACCCCTGGCCAGTGATTTCACCAAGAACCAACCACTATATACATAACATATCTCTCTTCATCACTTCATGCTCACCATCACCACTCGCATGTAGAGTGAGTTTCAAAGCCCCTTAAGTCAATTAAAGCCCTGAGTTCAGCATAAACAGGTCACACCATGAGGACACTGCAGGGATGTCATTAAAGACAATTTCTCCAGGACCAGCCTAGCTCCTGGAGATACATGTGTCTGGATTGTGGGGAGCAGGGAGCTGGTGCTGGGGCAGGGAGGAGCCTCTTTTCCTTGTACCTGCCCAGGGAATGCACAGCCAGACCCCAAGTTTTGGGTCTGCTAGAATTGGCCACAGGGTATGGCAGTGATAAACTAGACCCTAAGCCTCCCAAACCAAGCATTGAGCCGTGATGGCTGTTCAACACTGTTTGCTTTTGGATTCTTCCAGGCAAGTGCACCAGTCAGGGTGGGTGGGTGAAGGACACTGTTCCTGGCCAGATCATGGCTCAATTTATCAGTATTAAAATAGGGTCTCTCTTCCTTCACTGAAACTCAGCAGATACCAGATTTTCATTATCTCAGCCATTTCTTTACTATGTTTTTTTTAGATTTTGCTTCGAAAATCATGTCCTTGAGCAATTTAATTTTTACATCCTGTTAACTTATGGGGAGTATTTTTGCTCATATGTCACTTCTTGTCCAGTTCTCAGGGAAAAGGCCTTCTGTAGGCACCACCACATTTACCACTTTTATTTCATGAAACATTGTTTCCTGATAACTGCTTCAAAAGAAAAACAGAAATAGTAAATGGACAAAAGGGGGAAATAATTATTCAGTAACATTCTGGTTTACATCCCTTTAAATGAGACATTAAATGCTGTGCAAAAATTATAATATTAGCATAATCTTATCTATTTTAATAGCCTGAACATTCCCCTGATTTGCTGAAACCCCTACCAGGAGTCAATCCTCAGGGCCAATGAGCAGAATGGCAAATAGAGCTGAGTAAAAGTACCCTTGAATAATTTATAATCATTAATGTTTTATTTGTCTAAATATAATATTTATGACTCTCATTTACGAAATTACTTAATGAAACATAAAATGTTATGTGCTATAATTTATTTTATTAAAATGTAAATTAGGAACATTCAATTACTGGTATGGATAATCTCATCTGAATTGAGTTGCTATTGCTGGGCACTCTAATTTTTTCTAAGGCTCAGAAGCTGCAGGTACATTACTTACAGAACAACTGTTCTTCATGAAGAATAGGGAGGCCCTACAACACTCAGGAGTGTGTTTACTCTATTTATTTTACATGGATTAAAACTGCAGCCTTAAAAACTCTCCACTGACTTGGATAACAAAGCCCCAGTCTGCAAACATTTTTAAAAATGAATAGCCTCAATTAGTATACCTGATGCTAGGAGGACATGCATATATTTAAACTAAAATATATGAGCCCCATCATTATCTGAAGATAGGCACTCTGTGAAGTATTCCAGGTATTTATCAATGCTGGTTTCCACAAGCAGACATGGAGATGACCTCTCCTATATCTGCCACAGAGAAAGTCACAGCTGGAAATTGTCAAAACATGTCGATTTATAACACAGAGATTTGGAACCTAATCTAAGACAAAATGCCTGGATTGGGATACATTTCTCTCTTATATTTTCATAACTGAGATATTTATTCTAAAGTGAAAACTGCTTTCACAAAATACTACTCTGCATGAGTAAGTTCACTGCACATGATGTGAATGACAGTGAAGGGAACTAGGTCAGCTGTGCTGTTAAAAAAAAAGAAGAAAAAAAAAGAGAGAATATAGCAGCTAATCTAAAACCAGAACACAAATAAGAAAGTTTAAAAAAGATCCTAGATTCTTTTGTTCCATTAAATTTGTATGTTTTTCTCTGTGTTTCTGTTTTCCTCATACTAAAGTTGATCCAATTTTTTCTTGTGAAAGGCCAGATCCCCATTTCCATAATGGCAAAAAAATTCTCACATTTGATTTATTACAGAGAAAGCTCTATCATTTGCTTGCCTAAGTCAATACACTTAAATGTCTATTCTGACAAAGTAATGAGCCCTTCTTCCATTCTAAAAGTTACATACCTCCTCAAACACAATCACTTGATAAAACATTCCCTTCCACTGCCTCTCTCTTCTCTAAATACTGCTGATGCCAGGTTAGACATCACTGCACTGTCTTTCTGTGCTCATCTGAAATCTGAATTAAATGAGGTTTTTCCTCCAGTGATGTACATATGCCTTGCTTCTTTTGTACCTCTTACAAAGCCACTGAGGGGTATTTGGATTGGGACACAGGCTATTATGATACGAATATAAATATATGAGATACTGCATGAGACCAAAACTACAAGATACCAGGCAGTAACCTTAAGAAATAATTGATTTTAAGTTCCAGTTCATTAAACTGATTTACAAGTACTTGTTGAAAGATATATGAAACTTCTGGAGTGGAACAGGCAGTAACTAAGCCACCCAACCCACAGAACTCCTTCCTATTGTAGTATTAAGTGTTTTAGATCCCCTGAGCAACACTCTGTTTGGATTTTGAATGCCTCAGTGCTTAAACACATCAGGGATATGAAAAGACAGTCAGAGATGATGGATTAATGGGGGAAAGAGAAGCAATTACTTCTGTCTCAGAACACGGCACTCAGCTGCCAAAGGTAAGCCCATGTTTCACTGAACAAACCATAAGTACATGCTGTTATTTGGTCATTTGGTGCCCCTTCTTCCAAATGTGAGCACCTAAACCCACAGTGATCTCTGCTGCTAGATGAGCATGGTACAGCATCAAAGACATAATGAAAAATACTTGGGATCCTTTATGTTGTCCCTATGTTTTTTGATGTCCTTATTAATTTATAACATGTCTCAAGTGTCTCTCTACAAATAAAGGGATAAAGTTATAAAATTAATCCTTTTTTGTAAGCACATGGTTAAAGATACTTAGATACTTTTTGAAGAAAAAAAGTGGTTTGAAGAAACCCAGTAAAACAACCATACATTCACTCACAGAATCATTGACCTTTTATTTACCCAACCCCACCATCTACAGTGTCACTCCTGAGCTAGGCTGAGCAGACAGTTGAACAATCCCATGTAATTCCCCACAAGGGAAGAACTGGTGTAAATCTCATGGCAGAGCAGTTTCATGAACCAGCCTGAAACACCCACAGCTGCACAATGCAAATACATATTGAGGACTTAACAAGAATTGTATTTCTGTAAACACTGATCTTTGTTAACAGAAGAGGATGAGTGCAACTAGCACCAAGGGTGAACACAGCTCAGGACCAAGAGTCCTAATACTCTATTTAATCCTATAGCACATCTTGGTGTAAGATCAAGACATTATTTAACATCCATGGAGATAAATTCTTATATAGTTGCAAAGAAAAGCTGCAATATCCCTTGGGATTTTACTGATCAGTAAATGAGACCTGAGTACACAGGGAGGTGATGAGAAAAGCCTTTGGAGAGGTGAGCTGAACTATTTTTTTGCAAAGTATTGCTAAGAGCTACCTGTTCAGAAAAGTCAAAACCAGAAAAGGCTGTGTGGAGCAAGAATAAGAAGCCTGAAAGTATGTCCTCTCCCAGTCAACCCTTCATGCTTATTACAGCCATGAGAATAAGAAGGAAATAAAGGGTTTCCCCATTCTCTGGAGGTGAAGGAAACCCACCTGTGATTTCCAGAAATGGAGGCAGGTAAAGGTGGCCCCATTGCTTCCATCAGGCTGTGCATTGGGCCAGTGCATAGGACCTAGGACTTGTCAGTCTCTACTCAGGCTTGCCCTGGCCTGCCTGGAGCTTTGCTAGAGCTTGTTTAGCTGCATGAGCAGAGTCCCAGTATAACTCAGGTCAAAAGAGGCTTCAGAAGGTCCAACCTCTGCTTGAAGCAGAGACAGCTGTGAGCAGATGCTGCTCAGGGCTGGTTTTCTGCTAGTAGTTTACTTACTACATTGGTGGCAAGCAATTACTAGAGAATTTCAACTTTCCTGTAATTAAAAGCTTTAGTTTCAGCACCTGTTAGAAAGGTTTGAGATGCACAGGCTAGGAAGGAAAGAAAAAATTAAATCAAACCTGATACTTGTTGTCTGTTTACAGATCTCATAATGATTTTCAATGACTTGTGAGGACCAGAGCACTACTGTACCAACGTCAGAGTGGCTATGCATTAACAATTTTCTAAGGCATTTCCAACTCAGGCCAGAATTAAATCAGCTTTTATCAAATGATAATTATTGTACTGCAAACCCAAATTCTTCAAATTTCAAGTGTTCACTTTAAAGCATACGAGATTTCCTCCAAAATAAGTATTGCCTCTTAACTGAATTACTAAGAAAAAAAGTCTAGAAATATCATCAAGCAGGATCTAATAATCATGAAGATCCAATATTATTAAAAAAGTAAGAATGCTCAGTCAAGTCAATGCCAAACAATACTAGATATTCACATCATTTAAAATTGCATATTTTAGTGACAATACATACAGTCTACATGTCTGTAGACATGTCTTCAGTCTACTTCTCAAGAAAATTGGAAGCAAAACTCTCAGCCCAGTTCACATTGTTTTCCAGATTAATTTTATAGTTTTAGAAAGAAATAATTATTTTACAAGTATTCAATTAGTGGAAAGAATGGTAAATAATTCATTTTCTATATATTACACTTATTTTTTATTTGTGATAGACTTTTGCAGTGTATCAGCCTTAAGACTCCTGTTCACCATATTGTTAATACCCCTTTTAGTACCATAAGAGATAGAGACAGAAGTAACCTACTGTTCCACTTCTAATCATTACCACTCTTAAAAGCAACATATGGCTGAGGTTGAATCAAGTTTTAAGAATTCTGTTTGTTAAGCAAAATTTAATATCAGCTTAAATTAATCTTTGCTTTAAATTCTATGAAGATTACACTTAAATATGTCAATAGTATTCTAATGTATTTCAATCAGAAATGAATAACACCAAGGCAGGTTTTTGTGTTATATGTTATTAGCAACTTCAGAGAACTGAGCAAATGCTGCTATTCCCATCCTCCTGCTGGAATGCAAGCAAAGGCAGATCCTGAGATTAACAACCCTGCGACAAATAAAAGCAAAGGCATATTTCCATCTTCCAAAATATCCACTCAGATAAAAGCTCTCTAAGGCTGCCTAACACTCTGTGCTTACCTTCTCTTATTTAAAATTTTTGCTGTACCACTCTTGTTTCTTGCCTGTACTACTCTTGCCTGTACCACCTCCCCACCTGTACTCATCAAATTCTTTAAAGTCACTTCCAATGTCCTGCACTTCTCCAGGTCTGGGTGAGGCACCAGCTGGGCCTGGGGCTGAGGGGAGACACAGCCTATGAAAGCACCAGTGCCTCCTGGGCCCTGGTTTCATCAGCCACATGAAAATCTGCTTTCAAGGTGTTCAGAAAATTACCTTACAATTAAATATCAGCTTCTTACCCACAGCAATACTCAACAATAAAATGGATGGGAAAACACAGACCTCTTGCCTATCCATCACTTTGTCCAGACAGCAGCAAAGACATGGAAAACAATAGGATGGAAAGCTGCAGGACCCTTCCTGACATCTCTTCCACAGCCAAAACCCTAAATGTTTACTGTGATACCTTTTGTGCCTGGGATTTGAAGCCTGTCAATGATTTTGCAGCATATGTGCAGCAGTAGATAAAGAAATAAGTTTTGTAATTACTTACAGTTAGAAACTAGGACTGTTGCCAATCTTTATTATAATTTTTCAGTGCAGAAAAAATTACTGTTTTGGAGACAATCACCCCATAATGCTTGAGAGCAGATTTAGCTACCAAAAAAACCTCAAAAAAAACCCAGGACAAAGTGGCAAAGTTGTTATTCTGAAAGGGAGGGAGGGAGCAAATTAGTATCTCTTCATGGAGCACATAAGGAGAAAATTCTGAGATCAGAAGCAACTCAGAGTGCAGATGTATACAATTTACAGTTAAGGAAATAAAAGAACAGCAGGCTATAGCAAAAATGGAGCCACTCTTAGACAAAGCACATAAGCAGCACAGTGAGGTTTTTGTCCTGCAAATTTCTGAGCTCTCCTGCCCTAACCTATAATGAATGTAAGTGTATAATATGCTGCTAACTCCATGAATACAAAACCCCATTGGTCGCTTTCTGGGGCTTTTGGACACTTTCAAAATGCTTTCTGCAAGAGTAACAATCCTGTGTATGGTTCACCACACTAAAGATCATTTAGATCTCAGTCTTGGCAGACCAGGGCAAATAAGTGAAATGAAAATTATTGCTCTCACCCTAAGAGTGGCAAACATGCTGCTGCACTACCCAGCAGGCTTCCTGCTGGTCTGAATTAAACAATTTCACAAATTCAAAACACCAACTTTGGTAAGGATCAGCGTCTTCTCCCTGAAACCTCCATCATGGTGCAGATGAGTCCAGTCCTCAGACAAGATGCTATGCAGTGTGCCTGTGCAGCTGCTTGCTAAGTGATACTTTCGTGGAACTCCAGGAGCAAAGCATCACACTCTGACACATTTTGCAAGCTGTCCTATATTCTCAAGAGCAGTGACAAAATAAAACCACCACTGTTCGACTTTTTCCCATGCTAATCCATGCTGCTCGGCCAACCAGTGTGAAACTAAATAGCTGATGGCATTTTTAATGGAAAAAAAAAAATAAAGCCCAAATCTGAGAGTTTGCAGGACTGTGGAATTGCTCCAAGAGGCTTTCTGATGAGTCATTATCCAGCTGTCTAAGGCTCCTGGCAGCAAAGACATTAAAAACATATTACTACTGCACAGCTTTTGCTCTGGGTCCCTGCTCCAGATGATATTTTTGCCTCTGTGTACTGCTATCTACATTCTTTGCAGGATATTTATTCATGTACTGCTAACTACAATCATTGGAGGATATATAATCACTTAGAATTTTGCTTATACCTCAACATTAAACAGCTGTTGGGTGGCCACAAATGGTTCAGCAACAGTGGCTGCAAATGTCATATTTCCTCAGACGACATCTGCATCAGCCAAAGTTTCCTGCTTGTTTTTTCCAGAGGTGCCCTGAGGAAGAGTTTCATTCTAGGCAATGACCTACATTAGGGCTGCCAGCCACAGCCACAGGGAGCAACTTTTAGTGCTGTCTCTGCCTCCTCACTGGTGAGCTCCAAGTCCAACTGCTGCTTCTCATGCAGTCTCTCACACACTTCCAGTCTTCCAGGAAATAAACCTGGCATCTTAAGAAAAAAAAATCTACAGGAACTATTCAGAAAGGATTTAATTACTTTATACTAGTTGTCACTGAAAAATGCTCTGCTCATGCCAGAGAGACAAACAAACCCCACCAAACAAGAGTATGTACACTAATTGCCTCGAGAGGTGATTCTTCCACTCCACTCCACTCTCATGAGACCCCACCTGTCTTTGGGGTCCCCAGCATAAGAAGGATATGGATCTGTTGTAGTGAGTCCAGAGGAGGGCTATAAAGATGATCAGGGGGTTCAAGCACCTCTCCTATGAAGACAGGCTGAGAGAGTTGTTCAGCCTGGAGAAGGAAAGGTTCCAGGGAGACCTTCTAGCAGACTTCCAGTACCTAAAAGGGGGCTAAGAGAGAGTTGGAGAGGGACTTTTTACAGGGACATGTAGTGACAGAAAAAGGGGGAATGGCTTCAATCTGAAAGAGGGTGTTTACATTAGATATTAAGGAGAAATTCTTTATTGTGAGAGTAGTGAGGCACCAGAACAGATTGCCCAGAGATATTATGGATGCCTTGTCGCTGGAATTATTCAAGGCCAGGTTGGATGGGGCTCTGAGCAATTTGGACTAGTGGAAGGCTCCCTGCCCTCGGCAGGGGAGTTACAACTAGATGATCTTTGAGGTTCCTTCCAACCGAATCATTCTACGATTCTGTGATATGTACAGGTCCATTTAGGGTGTAACTACTATGAGTACACATTTGTGGAGACTAACTCTACATTGGAGTATATATATACAGTAGCAGTGGATATAAAGGATCTCTTCTGCATAACTTTAGTTATCGTCTTATGTAGCTAGTTGACTGACAGATGTACCTTCACAGAGTGACCCCTTGCAACTTATGATATTGAAAATAAAGAGGATTCCTCGTCCTCTAAAGATGTTTCTTCTCTTTTAGTTTTCATAAACAACATCTAGGAGAATCATTTCATGTTAATTGCTGAGGTTCAGAAAAAAACCAACAAAGCCATTGGGTGTGGAAAAAATGCGAACTAGTAAATATGTGACCAAATGTTTAACTGTAAGCAGCAGGTCCTTTAATAACTTATACAAATGAATGCACAACTTCTCTTATTTTGTGCTTAATATCACAAAGATCTATGCTGCCAGCAGCCTATCAGTACCTATCAAAGAAACTCTCTATAAATAAAAAAGCTTGGTGAGCACTTAAAAACAATTAGCATTGAGGAATCTCAAGGTTTGAAGTGGTGCTGGTGTTTACTACTCAGCTTCACTAAGTGCACACTGCAACAGAGGAAAATCCAGAAATATTCCTATATGTTAAAATAAAATAATCATCAAAAAAGGCATATTTAACTATTTTTAAAGTATATTTAACTATTTTAAAGTATATTTAACTATTTAACAATCATCAGCTCATGCTTCAAGTTGTGTTCATATAGAGGAACCATAGAGTCCATGACCATAGGATTTGCACTGAAATTTCATGAATACAGCCCACAAGGCTTCAGTCATAGGATCAGGGACAATACAGTTTGTAAAACAGGAAAGAAAAAAATGCCAACAAATGACAGTTGTTTGGTTTGTGAAAAGTGAAGTTTAAAGATGATTGGCTAGTATTGCTCAGGCAATCTATCTACATCTTCATATTACATCTATCACCATAGCAACTGCAGCCTGGGAGGTGTTTCCAAGACTCTAAGAGCAATTAATTTTCCAGGAGATGTAAAACTGCATCCCTATTCTTTTATAAAGGAGTTAGATGAAGCACACCAAGTACCCCAACAGCCCAGAAGTGATAGTTATCATGACTTATTTCCTAGGATCATTTACTCACAGTTACATGCATACAATTTTAGGAAGGTGGAGCAGAAGAACATGCTCAGTCCACAGGGACTGAAAACCCATGAGCTAGTCCAAGGCAAATAAGAAGGTCTGGACAGCAGTCTGGTCACTGCTTGCAGGTGACAGGGAAACCAGACAGTGTCTGCTCTTGCAGGACACTCAGGAGCACACAGACGAGAAGAGGTCCGTGCTAACATGTCTCTCCTAGTCTTCCCAACCCATGGCACACAGGCTGTCCAAAGAAATCATTAACTGATGTAAACAAAAGCTTGCTCCACTATTGTACAGCGTCACTAATGCTTCCTCTCATGTGTGGCAGCCAAACAGGAACTGACACCAGTGCGTCTGCTCCAAGAGCTGAAAACTAACATGTCACTGGCTTTAATAACGACTAGAACTGTCCCTGCAAAAAACCTGTACTGATGGAGCAAAACATCCTATTAATCATCACCCCACACTGCTCGGGATTTCAGAAACCACACACAGGCAAGTGTTTTGAGAGAGCCATAGGATGCTGTGATTTCACTGGAAGACAGAGATTTTGTCGGGACAGAGAGTTTATCTTCTGTATAGAAGATTGAGTAACACAATGGTCATAAATTAATTAATTTTATTACGTATATTTTTATCTAGAGATTGAGTTCTCATGAAAATCCAATTCTGGAGGAAACTCCCTCCTACTCATTGACCCCCCTTCACCAATGGTGCTCTCTGTGCCCCATCTGGGTGCTTATGTATTTTATCAAAAAATGCATGCTCTTCATCTCCACCTTACTCTCGGCTCACAGTCACCTAAGTTGGAAATTGGCTACCAGTAAAACTTTAGGCAGAATATAGCACTTCTTAAGCATACAATTCCTGCAGTAAAATACAGAGAGAAAGGGCAATGTACTCAAAGTCAACTCATGCATGTTCTGGAAGAAGAACAGCTCCTAAAGGTCACGTCGCTGACTGGTCCTGGTAGCATCTGAGCTGGTATCAGCAGAAAGAACTGCTGCTTTTTCCTCAAACTGCCTCTCATCACCCTTAATCCAACAGTGGTCTTCGTGCAACCAAGATTTCACCTGACAGCTCATCATCATTCGTAGCACTACTTCATTGCTTTCATTATGAGCAACTCCTTCTCCTGCTCTGCCTTGTAGTTTTCAGGGCCAAACATGTGAGGAACTTTTGATTAGCATTATTTCCTCTTCACAAATTGATCCTAAATTTATCACAGTGTTTTGCTAGTGTTAGTCCTTCAGCTGGTATTCATTCACCCTTTCAGTCTCTTTGGGCAGGCTGTTATCACCACATACTTACTACTTCACCACTATCACCAATCTTTTCTTAAATGTTACTCATAAATGTGAAAATATTGGAAAGGTCACAGTAACTGCAAGCATACGAAGCAGACTGGTGGGACTACACTGAAGCAGCAATCAAGAAGCACAGTTCAATTGATTACTTATATTTGAAAAATATTCCTGTTCACTTCAGCTTTTCATTAAGGAGGGATGAGGTTGGATAAAGATTTTGAACCCAAACCTATAGAAAAGTGTCTGATTCCTGAGCCAGCTGCTCAGACCACACGTTAGAGCAGCCCAAACACAAAAGTCCTCCTGGCCATGGTGCAAAATTGTCACAGCCTCACCTGACAAATTCTATGTTAATCTCACCATGGGCTTAGCTGGAACCTGCATCCCTCTTCTGAAAATTTAAGGAGCATGTAATGAATTATAAGAGATTTGCCCAGGAGCAGAGAATGCCCCAGTGACCCCAGATCAATGTTTAGCAGTGCTATTTACCAGACAAATCACATCTGCTTTGGGTGTTCCTGCATATACTGTCCACACATACTGACAAATGGGGCAATAGTCTATACAGCAGTGCAACATCAAATTATGAAGCCATTTATCTTGACTCAAATAATTTACAGATTTAACATATTGAATTTTCTATAGCAAAAGCTTTTCTACTTCAGAGCTGTCATGCTGGAGAAACACCTCCAGTTCACATACACAAAGCAACCCCCAGTTGGCTGAGGAACAGAGACAAAGAGGAATTTGAGACCCCATTCCCTTTCAGCTTATTCATGTACCTTCAAGCAAAACTTAGGGAGTTGTAGAAAAGGAGGAAAGAAAATAAAACAACTTGTTTCATCTGTGGGTTACACATAGAACAAAACCTGGCAACATTTGCATGAATAGTCACACACAGAGACTGACCCTCTGGTTTGGTTCTTTTTGTACATCACTCGGGTTGGGAAGTCCATGAGTTGGATCAGTCATATCTAAGAAGCTGTTGCTTCATTTTTCTATATGAAGCTCTTAAGAATCCCTTGATCTAATGTCTTGCTTCTAATTGATTATGCAATTTTTAGCAACTCCAAACATGAACCAACACCTCTTTTACTGATGGAATCTCCCAGTCTGCAAAACAGAGTGGAACATAGCAGGTACAGGAGAAGGCTGTGTTAATGCCATCCATTTCCAGGTTCCAGGTTACACAACTTTCTACTTTAACTGGCTCTCAGGTAACACCCAATTTAACTGCCTAAGAAAGATGAATCTGTACCAAACTAAAACAACATGGTCCTCCTTGATGGAGAAACAAACCAGCAGATTCCCAAACTACAGTGCCAAAATGCTTCTTTATAAAAGGGAGAAGCCTCTTTCTGGAGACACAGCTGGTCAGCAAAGGCTGTTCCTGTAATGGAGCTGAAGAACACTCTAAAACAGATTGTGCAGGTACTTCGCAAAGGCATGAGTTGCAACAAGGATTATTATAAATGCTGGTAAGTAATAAAATGATTCCTTTAGTGCCATTATAGAGAAGTACTTGAGAGTAGCCAAGCCACACAGGATTTCAAAGATGTCATTATTATTTTCCAATGATGTTGTTCCTGCATTACACATTACAACTTATCTAATAGCTAATTGTGTAAAAATAGTTCATACTCTCAAAAATAAGGCAAACAGAAAAGAAAATGGTAGCAACATCGTTTTAGGAAATTGTTACTGGGTAAAGGCATATAGTTACTGACAATACTGGAAACAAAGGTGAGGATAAAAATATATGGCCAAGATTCCCACCAGTGACTAGAAATACAAATGTGATGCTTCAATGAACCACCTGTAACTGGCAGCCTGAATGCTGCTCGTTGTGCTCACCTTTGGCTACAGCAGCAGACAAGGTGCAGTGGTCTGGAGTAGTAAACTCTCTTCTTTATTCTCCTTAAATTTACACACAACATAGGCTCTAATATGTCTTGGCACCTATAGTGGGCAATTTATATGGAGAGCCCAGGCATCTGTCTATAACAATCACTGTATGGACTGGTTTAGATAACACGACAGGTTTGGTATCCACCTGCAGGCTACAGCCACAGGAGTGTGTATGTTAATCTACAGATGTACTCCATGAGGAATAATTATGCTTTCTGTTAAGCACGTGTTGCTAAGGGCATATTGTCTTTGCTAGCAGAGACTATGGGGCAGTGAGCTATTTCTGCTTTCTATGGAGCACTGCTTCACCAACCAGAGCCAAATACACTGTGACAGACCACGGTGTATAAGCACTGGCACACATCTTTAAAAATGCATGGACAGAGCTCTCGTTCCCCTTCTTAGTTCAGACTTCCAGATGCAGGTCTCTGCACTTAATAGCTGTCAGAGTTAAAGCTGCTTTTCTAATACTTAAGATCACCTGAGAGTTGCCTGTGGAAAGCAGGAAGGGGCTTTACAGTATAATCAGCAAACGGAAAACAGCGTCAGAAAATGGAAACATTAGGAAGAAAGTAATTTTTGTTTATGACTTATGAGTCTTTACACTTTGCATATCTCTTAAGTATTATATAGCTTTTCAGAAATACTTCCCTAATAGATATATCTATATAGAAAAAACCTGTACTGTTTTACTTGCCATAATTGTCATTTCAGTACAGCACTGTCAAAGTATGCTAGTTAGTTAAAACAGTCCCATAATTTAACATTTCTACTTAATAAATATATTCATAAATAAATCCCTATAGCTCAGTGGCATTCAAAAGATGAGCAGGAAAACCTTGCATCTCCCACTACAAACCCCACAGTCAACAGAAGACCTGAATAAGGACTTCAGGTGTCTGAATTTAGAGACTTTCTAAAGAACAGTTTAGCTTAAACTAATCTAAATGTCCAGCAGCTCTTGAGCTCACTGTATACCACTGTAGCATCTCCCAAAGCCACCGTGGCCCAGTGACAGAACCAAGTGGCAGGCAGCTGAATCCCTGCATGAGGCACTTAAAGATTGCTCCACTGTGCTAAATGTGGAGAAACTTCATTTGCAGACACTGTTTGTCATTACAGCAGGGCAAAAGAGCTTAAGTAGGAGTCAATAACACTTTCCCTGTAAGTTAAATGTCCTGTAATTATTTGGAATATATTACATTATCATAGCAGTGAGAAGTTTTGGACATGGAGTCACTTCCGCTCTTTTTTTCAGAGCAAGAACTTTGTCTTCCTTCTTCATCTCTCTTTCAAATACAATGCAACCCAATTAACACTTTATCTAACCCTTATCAGCACCTTTTTCAAGTGCGTTCTGAAAAGGAAATGAGAAAACATGTTCAGCTGTATATAATGAGAAGTTAAATAGTCCAGGGCATTTTTACATCGTTAGTGGGAAATAATTCAGAGTTTTAAAAGATTATTTCTCTCCAGATACATGCAGGTACATACATTGATGAGAAATAGTTCTGTAAATAGATATATGCCCATCTCTGCAGGAATAGAAAAATGGTTCTCTTGGGGCTACTCTGCAATAAAGAATATGCTAGATCTTTAATATAAGTGTAATGCTCTTCCATTCATTTGCAGGTGCTCCAAGGAACGTGACCAGAAACCCCCAAAATATGAGTTGTATATTAGAATTATCCAATGTATGCTGTATAGAAATGGGGCCTTTGGGAGAATGTTTTACAACTACTGTTGCTTTAACTTTTTTGTTAATTGATTCTGCAGTTTGCAATAATGTTTCACGGGTACCCATGTTTCCAAAGGTGCATTTCAGTGTAGTTATGTCAGGTTGATTTTACTCTTGTGCTTTCAGCCATAGTTTTGCTTCAGCAATGGTAGGTTTAAAATATTTCAGGCACGTTGCTGATGTGATTCCAGAACTGCATCAAGAATTCAAATAAAAACCTATTTTTGTCTTGGTCAAGTGAAAGGGACAAATCTGGAAATTTTAACACATGTAATTGCCTCTTGGTTTTGAATACAAAAATTGTAAAGCACCTGCAGTTGGAAGTTACATATTTGCATCTGTAAATTTCTGCTCTTGAACAAAACCTTTCTTCTGTTTTCCACAGTAAAAACTCTCAAGTACTGAGAAAACTGTTACAGAAAGCATACATCACTAAGCTAGTAGAGTGGTGTGCTACTATACAAGAGTGAACAGAGCACTCAGTAAGCAAGAAAGGACAGATATATTTTTCTACCTGGAATAATAATATTATCTCCAACTGAATTGAATAGTGAGCTGTCTTTCTTTTATTTTATTCAAACTATTCAAACAATTCAATTTGAAGGATTCTGCGATATCATATCAATGCCAACTTTACAATCTTTTCACTATTGTCTGGAAATCATGATGGTCCTATTTTTTTTAAACACTGGTTCAAAAGTAACTCAAAATTACTCAAGAAATCTGAGAAATGTTTGTCTTGATGAACTAAGGGAGTCTACAGATGACACTGAAATCTGCGAAAAGCCAGGAGGTGAATTTAAAAAAAAATATAAAAATAAAGTATACACTGAAATATTAATATGCTCTCCAAAAAGCTCTGCCCAAAGGGTGAGCTTGTGGTCTCAAGCAGAATATACAGAGGTTACAGCTGGAGGAGCTGGAAGACCTCTAAGGCATCTCTACCCTGTGTTTACCCTCTCCAGAATGCCATTTCCATCATTTGAAGATATGGTGAAAGGAACAGAAGTTTGTTTACTCATTAAACTTCCTGGTTGATGAGCAAGAAACATATATTTCCCATGTGTTTATTTGACCTTTCATGTTCACAGTTTGAAGCACACTGAGCCTGTGTGAGTACCTTTACCTATAGGCTCTTTCTTCACTTACAGATATCATGGGTTACCGAAGTGAAGCTGAAACCTCCAGCATGCTTCAAGTACCACCAATTTGCACTTGCAGGTCTGCAATTAAAAGACATGTCTGACATCCAAATTTAACTGACACCCATATATGTGGCTTTAGGTCAGTCTCCACTGCCATTGCTGTTTGTGTAACATTAATTGAAATGTTTCCCTTGAAGGGAAATTTTCTGACAGCCAAGTGAGTAAACAGCTTGGGTTCCAGTTCCCTTCAATCACCCTACTGATGTGATACAGTAGGAAGTGATTTTAAATCTGAACTGTCACTAAAGATCAAAGCTCAAGGTTAAAACAAGAAAGGAAAAGATATTTGAAGTTTTTCACATGACAAAAAAAAATGTTTCACACAGAACTGTGTTTCAGTTATGCCAACTTTGAAACAGATTGAATGAATAACAACCTGTATTCCACAACGATGCAAAGTCAGGAAAACCCAGTTAAATACATTGAGGGAACCTAAAAAAACCCTGAAAAATACCCTTACCAGCAAACATGTTTATTAAATTGTGACTTGTGCGAGAAATGCTAGTCAAATCTGCTGTTGATTTGGACAAGAGAGTTTTGGTATGAAACAGATCAACAAGAGCTCTTGCTTATTAAATCAGAATTGTATAGATATATTGAAATCCAGTGATGCTTGTCACAGCCATTGTTCACTAAGGGCTGTTCACAAGATGATTTCTTGGTACATCAACAGCCTATTGAATTTCGCTGCTCTGACTTTTTACTAAACAAGTAATGAAAAGAATTGGTTGAAATGTCTAGCTGCATTAAGAAAAAAACCCCCAAAATAAAATCAAACAGATAAAATCCCCAGGTTAGGTCACCCAATGCCCCACAGTTTCCCTTCTACCCACAGCAGCCCACAGCATCCCTGCTGTGGTGTATTCCTGACTCCACTAGGGAAAACAATGCCTCCAGAGCTCCTGGAGAGCAAGAACAGCTTTTAGGGGTGCTAAGGTTATACATTCCAGAAATGTTACAATAAACATTGGGCTGCTCAGTATGTTTTGATGCTGTTCAAGACCAAACAATACAATAAGCCATTTTGTACAGCACACCTAAAATGATCTTGTCATCATGGAAGAATGATGGGTGAAATGATTTCCCTGCACAGTTATTCTTGCTACTGTTCCCCATGTGCAGATCATCATTCTAGTCTTTGCAAGGCTAGAACATTCTAGTCTTCTGTTAACAAGTTGTTCACATAAAAACTCTAAGACTCTGTGCTTCAAAATACAAAGCACTTAGTTTCCAAATTTGAAGGAAATGTATGACTGCAGCTGTTAGAGCAATGCTATTAGAAACCAGATTATCTTTAGTCAGTATTTATCTTGCACATCAGTTTTATTTTGTTGATAAATGCATGGCATAATTTGTTTGTTTAGTATCAAGAAGGATCTTCTTTCAGTATTACCTAAATTAAATTCGTTTGAAGGAATTAGTTGCATTAGAGTGCTGCAACTGCGTTCCAAAGCAGAAGATAGCATTTTGAGCAGGAGATATTCTTAACCAGCAATACACAAAATGCGAGTGGAAAACCTCTTGTATTCAAAGTATTACTCCCACTGTAATCAAGAAAAGTGCTTATCCAGACTATACCTCCTATGCATTATACGGTGTGAAGTAGTTTTTAAAATAAAATTATATTTCATGTTAAAAGAGTTTCATTAGACAGATGTCTCCATCTACAGCCAAAGTATTGGAGCAAGCCAACCACCTCTCTTCTCTTTCACACATCAGCAATCAGCCCTGAAGTGTGTCTCCCCAGAAGCTCACCTCCCTGACTTCTCTGAATGATTTACATGCTAATGACAACTGAAGCCAAGGACAGCAAACACCAGTTTTTCACTAAATTTTGAATTGAAAGTTATCTATAAAATTAAACTAAGCATCAAACTGCGCAAATCTGAGGCCTAAAATAAATGGTTTTTCCTTTTTTTTAAAATCAGCTTGCACATATACAAAAGCTTGGACAGACACAAAAACTGCTGACATATCTTCTCAGACACTTCCACAGTAAATGTTTCACTGCACACACAGCTGAAACCACTATTTCCAGCCTAGGGGCCCTTCAAAGGAAATCTTACAGGAAATCAGCCTTCAACTGAAAGGTATTGTTCATATTAACCCTGGAAGAGTTTGGTGACAAATCACCAAATTTTGAAAGGTCAGCAAGAGCTTTCTTTGTTCAAAGTTTTCCTTCCTAACATATAATGTGAAATTTCATCAAGAACTACCCGCACCTGGGTACAAAGCAAAGCAGGAAAATACATTAAAATGAGAGGACAGAAGCCTACTGCTGCTTTCTCAAAATCAAATCAATGTTTCTTATTTACTTAACTGATATAAAATTCACAGGCTTCCCAGTCTTTGGCTTGAAATTATGGGAACATTGCCTATTTTGATTTGTAACATGTTGACTTCTTCAGTTACACCACCAAGGGGAACCATAAAGAAAGACTTCTTTATTACTCTGTAGGCATTGCCATCTATCTTATCTTAATCACTTTGACCACTATTTCAGGAACAATAACTGCCATAACTCAGAAGCCATGCGCCAGCACTTTGACTTTTTCAAAGCTTAGACATATCTCAAATGCTTTTGCATTTTGGAACAAAGATTCCTTACTGGGTGGACAAAAATACCCTTTATCATTCAGCACAGGAGGTGCAGAGGTACCACCACTGTTCTTTCTCCTTACTGACCAAGGAAATAGTTACTATTGAAAGCTTACAGAGAAACTATTACAGAACATGAGATAAGACTGAAAGTAAGGTATCTATACATATATATGTAAGAAAAGCTCTTTGGGTTTACATTGCTGGTTGACAGATCATCTGTTGAGAATGGAAGCAAATAAAGCCTGCAAGAAAAATTGCATAGTAAGACACTGGGAAGAATTTGTGTCTGAAATGTCTTTCAACATGACTTGTCTAGATAAACAATAATAAAAGTTTCTTTTCATGCTTATGAGCTTCATTCAAGCTTTGACAACCAAAAAATTGTCCAACAAGTTGCACAGTATAGAATGAATGCAGTTACTGGGATGCTTTATATATATATATATAATAACAGACCCTTTAGTTTAACAAGTCATTAGAATAAACATATGTCATACCACAAAGAAATGAAAAATTCTTCCCATTATCTTCTCTCTCTCCCCTATTCAACTACAAGATTATTAATTGCAGATAGCAAAGGAAAATGTCTTCCTTTATGTGCACAGCTGCACAGTTATGTGGTAGAGCCATTCTATGATTCTATGAACTTCATATACAAAGTAAAATTCAAAAAGTCATGAAGCAACCTTCCACTGCTGCATGAACAGAGTTTAAACCACAGAAAGGAACACACACACAAAAATAAAGCCTTTTGGATTTAAAATAATAAATACTTCTCTTCCACTTCAATACAACACTTGCTGAAAGTCCCAGAGCAAATCTCTTTCACTATAAAGTTTATTTCTGTTTCTCCTCACCTTTCACCCAAGGGAATCTTGGAAAGGGAAGCACTGGCAGGAGTGCACTCACGGAAATACTGCCTGGTACAGTGATTTATACATCTGTCTGAAATAGCCAACCACTGGATGTCACTGTTACTCCATACGAAGTAAGCAAATACGACCATGAGATCACCACCATCGTAGAGTAGCTGTCTCCTGTTCACTTCTTTAAAAAACCCAACAACTAAAAACAACTGAAAAGCCCTTTGAAAAAATAAAGTGAAATAAAAATTTAGGAGGAGTGCAAGGGAAAACCATGATCAGAAAACAAAGTCTTAGGTGGTCTGCAGTGCAATGGTTGCCTATGTTACTGTGCCAAATTTCGGCTTTGAAAGAAACTAAGTGAAAAGTTGGCTTTTCCTTCAAAATGGGAGAACAGAAGAACAGTTTCTTCTTTAAGCCCTTTTAATTTCTGACCTTTGCTATTGCAAACTGTTTCCAATTGCTGCTCTTTACATATAGCCACTGTTCCACAGGTATATTTCCAGTTGGAAGAAGACTACCTGGCATGACTTATTGAGGTAGCACCACAAATACACACATGTACATGTTCAAAAGAATCCCACGAATCCTCAGCTGGGTGTCCTAAGAGAGAATGGCCTTCAGTCCCATTAGTTTTCCCAAGAGCCAACTAGTTTTCTGGTGTGAAAGGCTGTAAGCTGCTTCATATTGCATTGCGAATGGAAATTTCAAAATGCTTAAAAAAAAAAGAAAGGGATGTTCATCTTCTCCCTAAAATGCAAAACAATCCCTTCTTGACCCCAAATTATTTTCTCTGTGCCAGCCTTAAGCATGAAACTTCTTCAATCTACTGGATAAGGCAAAAAACTATTTCTTTTTCTTTTTGTGCATCATGCTTCACCAAGCAATTGTTTTATCCTTATTTTAACCTCCTCACCTGGCTGTCTCTACTATTTCCAGTAGCCCTTGAAAACATAGAAATAACTCAGTTTGCTATTTCCAACATCACCTCCAAGAAGCAATATGAATCTGAGTGCATAGAATCTGAAAAAAGACATTATTTCAATTTAATGTCTAATTGTGCTTAATCAAAAAGTAAATTTGAAGCCTGGACTTTAAAAGCAAATGAAGTCCTCATCTGTAAGTAGTTATGACTTATTCTCAATAGGTTATCGATATTTTTTAAAGAATCATTTCAATTTCCATGTCAAACTTCATATGATGATATTTCTGAGACACTTTCTTCTTTCAAATTAAAAATAAGTTTTAGGAATGAAAACAAAATCAAAAGTTCAGAATGAAAATCTGAAAGGTGTGTAAAATATGCAATCATAAATAAGAAAATACTGCCCCTAAGTATCCTTAACTATGGTGCCTAATTTCACCTTGTGTGTGTGATAACCACTACAGAAAGAGAATTTTGAAAAATCATCTACACATTTTTCAATTTTGCCTTTGCAGCTAAATATACACAATATTATGGAATTTGTTTACCCTTGTTGAAATAGGATCTCTGTGTTATCAACATTAACTAGGGGGAAACTGTAACTCCATTGAGATACAAATTTAAATTTAACATAGCGCCTATATTTCCAGTCAATATATGAATCTGTTGCTATAATCAGATGTTATATGATTTTATGGTGTTGCTGCTCATGTACTACAATTTGTTATGCTTCTAATTAAACTTAGAGCTGTAGAAAAGCATAGAGACATATAATCTGTACAATCAGGAAGACAGGAATGTCTGGGACTCCAAGATAGAAAAAGCATATAGAATGCCTTAAAAACGATCTGCCCGTTTATTAAAATGCAGTGGAAAATGCTGTTTTAATGATACAAATCAAGGGATTTCCAGACAACTATAAAAGCAGACTCCATTCAGCTTTTTCACTATAAAATGCATCACTGATTACATATTTTTACATGACATAAAAACAAACAAAAAAGTGCGGGTCAGGAATTAACAAGATTGAACAGTCCCGGAAATTCTTTGAAAGTCAAAGATGCAGGAAATAAGCAGCCACAGTGAAGGTATTTCAATCAAACATGTTTTTTTAACCATCTTGCTAGCCTCAGATGAGAGGATATGGAAAATAATCACAGAGTTGACCTTTGCTGAATGGCACATCAAACCTGGCTTGCCCTTGAAACTGGCAGGACACATGGCCCCAACATTTTGCCACGTGTAGATGGAGCCCGACATATGATGGCCACAGACTCTGCCTGCCTGTTTCCATGACCATGATATTGACCATAGTTTAGTAACAAAATTGAATTTTGTGGAAGCATTTGTATCGATGGAAATCATTCACTGGAATAATGGAGCATAAAAGGCAGGCAACGATATGGCACATCACATGTACCCTGGCCACAAAATAGATTTTTGCCTACAGTTTACACTTGCCTTTGCACTTACTGACTAGATAAAGGAAATGTGGGTCATTCAAAACCGCAGTCAGTAATACAGATTCTGCTACCAACCACACTTTTAACTTCAACAGAAAGGCAGAAATTGGTCAAAGTAGATTCATGAAAGCAAACAAATTCTCTGAAAATGTCTTTCTATTGTCTTTAGACTGTTATGACGATGAAGCCTGTTTGATAGGAACAGAAGGGTGAAGGTACTGAGGGGAGGAGAAGCTACTGAGGGGAGGAGAAGCCCTGATTACTGGAAGACCTCATACAGTACATTACCAGACAGTGCTAAATACTGAAATTCCACAGAAAGTACCTTGAGGCATTTCCTGGCCTTAGATAAGTCCTAGTTTGAAATGTTCTCCCTTTAATCTTTTTGCACTGACTTTAAAACGATTCCCTCTTTCACAATGGGTAGCTGGCAGCTCCTGGTGCTGCCTGCTGCACTGAAGCTCTGACATTGCAAGGGTATTTTCTTTGATGAACTGTAACTAAACCTCTGTGTGAGGCTGCATTGTCTTCAGCCTTCATAAAGGGATTGCTCATTAAATGGAAGGTAAACATATTAAGAATGACACTTCCCATCCAGTCATTCAATTTAGGAAAGGACAGCTGCTCCTTGCAAAGTCAAATAGCATGACAAGGTTATCCATAATAGGGATTTTACAGTACAGCTGTCAGCATTCAGAAATCATCTGTTTACCAACAGGTATCACTGACACTGTTGTTGGGCTTTTCCTGAAGCAGGGAAAAAACTGACGAATGACAGAACCATGCACAGTATCTCTGGTCTCGTACATTCAACCAATGTTGATCCTGCAGAGATGACCACTGCTTTCAGACACACTTGCAGCTGCATCCTTTGTTCA